>NC_053025.1:105550306-105683299 GCF_003073215.2 Triticum urartu | reverse complement strand
TCTTCAGAATCTCTCATGATTGAGGATCTTCCAAGCACTCTAGCAGTGGTCTTTTTGACCCTCTCCTTCCTCTTCTTCCCTTCTGCAGCAGCCTATTTGGGTTCAGATTCCAAAGGGACTTGAGTAGATGCTCTGGCCTTAGACATTGGAATTCTCTTTGCAGGCATTTTGGTTTTCATGCCAAGCTTAGTGGCAGTAGTAGTGCTATATTCCTTCTTAACCACTTTCTTCTTGGAAGTGGCCTCATCCTCAACTGCCACATAGTCTTCATCCTCAGATTCAGAGGTCTTCTTCTTTCTGGCCCTGGTGGCAGCTTTGGGTAAGTTGCTTGGGGTGCTCCTGCTACCATCATCTGAGCTGCTAGAGGGACTAGTGCCCTCACTCAGGTGAACTTGCTCCTCTGACCTGTTCGTTAGCTTAGCACTTGATCATTTAGTTTGTTGCTATTGCTTTCTTCATGACTTATACATGTTCCTATGACTATGAGATTATGCAGCTCCCGTTTACCAGAGGAACACTTTGTGTGCCACAAAACGTCACAACGTAACTGGGTGATTATAAAGGTGCTCTACAGGTGTCTCCGAAGGTACTTGTTGGGTTGGCGTATTTCGAGATTAGGATTTGTCACTCCGATTGTCGGAGAGGTATCTCTGGGCCCACTCGGTAATGCACATCACTATAAGCCTTGCAAGCATTGCAACTAATGAGTTAGTTGCGAGATGATGTATTACGAAACGAGTAAAGAGACTTGCCGGTAACGAGATTGAACTAGGTATTGAGATACCGACGATCGAATCTCGGGAAAGTAACATACCGATGACAAAGGGAACAACGTATGTTGTTATGCGGTCTGACCGATAAAGATCTTCGTAGAATATGTAGGAGCCAATATGGGCATACAGGTCCCGCTATTGGTTATTGACCAGAGAGGTGTCTCGGTCATGTCTACATAGTTCTCAAACCCGTAGGGTCCGCACGCTTAACGTTCGTTGACGATATAGTACTATGAGTTATGTATGTTGGTGACCGAATGTTGTTCGGAGTTTTGGATGAGATCACGGATATGACGAGGAACTCCGGAATGATCCGGAAGTAAAGATTGATATGTGGATAGTAGTGTTTGATCTCCGGAAGGGTTCCGTAATTCACCGGAAGGGGTTCCGGATGTTTCCCGAAATGTTTGGGCACGAGAACACTTTATCTGGGCCAAAGGGGAAAGCCCACGAGGTTTTTGGAAAGCGCAAAAGGAAGTTTTGCAGAGTCCAGGAGCCAGACGCCAGGGTCCCTGGCGTCTGGGTAGAACCCTGGCATCTGGCCCTGGAGTCCGAGAAGGACTCTTACTTTTCGGGTGAAACTGACTTTGTGGAGGCTTTTACTCCAAGTTTTGACCCCAAGGCTCAACATATAAATAGAGGGGCAGGGCTAGCACCTAAGACACATCAAGAAATACCAAGTCGTGTGTCGACAACCCTGTCCCCTCTAGTTTATCCTTCATCATAGTTTTCGTAGTGCTTAGGCGAAGCCCTGCGGAAATTGTTCTTCACCAACACCGTCACCACGCCGTTGTGCTGCCGGAACTCATCTACTACTTCGCCTCTCTTGCTGGATCGAGAAGGCGAGGGCGTCACCGAGCCGAATGTGTGCAGAACTCGGAGGTGTCATGCTTTCGGTACTTGGATCGGTCGGATCGTGAAGACGTACGACTACATCAACCGCATTGATATAACGCTTCCGCGAATGGTCTATGAGGGTATGTAGAAAACACTCTCCCCTCTCGTTGCCATGCATCACCATAATCCTGCGTGTGCGTAGGAATTTTTTTGAAATTCCTACGCTCCCCAACAGTGGCATCCGAGCCAGGTTTTATGCGTAGATGTCATATGCACGAGTAGAACACAAGTGAGTTGTGGGTGATATAAGTCATACTGCTTACCAGCATGTCATACTTTGGTTCGGCGGTATTGTTGAATGAAGAGGCCCGGACCGACATTACGCGTACGCTTACGCGAGACTGGTTCTACCGATGTGCTTTGCACACAGGTGGCTGGCGGGTGTCAGTTTCTCCAACTTTAGTTGAACCAAGTGTGGCTACGCCCGGTCCTTGCAAAGGTTAAAACAACACCAACTTGACGAACTATCGTTGTGGTTTTGATGCGTAGGTAAGAACGGTTCTTGCTAAGCCCAGTAGCAGCCACGTAAAACTTGCAACAACAAAGTAGAGGACGTCTAACTTGTTTTTGCAGGGCATGTTGTGATGTGATATGGTCAAGACATGATGCTAAATTTTATTGTATGAGATTATCATGTTTTGTAACCAAATTATCGGCAACTGGCAGGAGCCATATGGTTGTCGCTTTATTGTATGCAATGCAATCGCCTTGTAACGCTTTACTTTATCACTAAGTGGTAGCGATAGTCATAGAAGCATAAGATTGGCGAGACGACAACGATGCTACGATGGAGATCAAGGTGTCGCGCCGGTGACGATGGTGATCATGACGGTGCTTCAGAGATGGAGATCACAAGCACAAGATGATGATGGCCATATCATATCACTTATATTGATTGCATGTGATGTTTATCTTTTATGCATCTTATCTTGCTTTGATTGACGGTAGCATTATAAGATGATCTCTCACTAAATTTCAAGATAAAAGTGTTCTCCCTGAGTATGCACCGTTGCCAAAGTTCGTCATGCCCAGACACCACGTGATTATCGGGTGTGATAAGCTCTACGTCCATCTACAACGGGTGCAAGCCAGTTTTGCACACGCAGAATACTCAGGTTAAACTTGACGAGCCTAGCATATGAAGATATGGCCTCGGAACACTGAGACCGAAAGGTCGAGCATGAATCATATAGTAGATATGATCAACATAGTGATGTTCACCATTGAAAGCTACTCCATTTCACGTGATGATCGGTTATGGTTTAGTTGATATGGATCACGTGATCACTTGGATGATTAGAGGGATGTCTATCTAAGTGGGAGTTCTTAAGTAATATGATTAATTGAACTTTAATTTATCATGAACTTAGTCCTGGTAGTATTAGCATATCTATGTTGTAGATCAATAGCTCGCGTTTAGCTCCTCTGTTGTATTTTTGATATGTTCCTAGAGAAAACTAAGTTGAAAGATGTTAGTAGCAATGATGCGGATTGGATCCTTGATCTGAGGTTTATCCTCATTGCTCCACAGAAGAATTATGTCCTTGATGCACCGCTAGGTAACAAACCTATTGCAGGAACAGATGCAGATGTTATGAACGTTTAGCTAGCTCAATATGATGACTACTTGATAGTTTAGTGCACCATGCTTAAACGGCTTAGAATCGGGACTTCAAAGACGTTTTGAACGTCATGGACCATATGAGATGTTCCAGGAGTTGAAGTTAATATTTCAAGCAAATACCCAAGTTGAGAGATATGAAGTCTCCAACAAGTTCTATAGCTAAAAGATGGAGGAGAATAGCTCAAGCAGTGAGCATGTGCTCAGATTGTCTGGGTACTACAATCGCTTGAATCAAGTGGGAGTTAATTTTCCAGATAAAATAGTGATTGACAGAATTCTCTAGTCACCATCACCAAGTTAGTAGAACTTCGTGATGAACTATAATATGCAAGGGATAACGGAAACGATTCCCAAGCTCTTCATGATGCTGAAATCAACGAAGGTAGAAACCGAGAAAAACATCAAGTGTTGATGGTAAACAAAACCACTATTTTCAAGTAAAGGGACAAAGGGAAGAAAGGGGAACTTCAAGAAGAACGGCAAGCAAGTTGTTGCTCAAGTGGAAAAACCCAAGTCTGGACCTAAGCCTGAAACTGAGTGCTTCTACTACAAAGGAACTGGTCACTGGAAGCGGAACTACCCAAGTAATTGGCAGATAAGAAGGATGGCAAAGTGAACATAGGTATATTTGATATACATGTTATTGATGTGTACTTTACTAGTGTTTATAGCAACTCCTCAGTATTTGATACTAGTTCAGTTGCTAAGAGTAGTAACTCGAAACGGGAGTTGCAGAATGAACATAGACTAGTTAAGGGTGAAGTGACGATGTGTGTTGGAAGTGGTTCCAAGATTGATATGATCATCATCGCACACTCCCTATACTTTCATGATTGGTGTTAAACCAAAATAAATGTTATTTGGTGTTTGCGTTGAGCATGAATATGATTTGATCATGTTTATTGCAAAACAGTTATTCATTTAAGTTAGAGAATAATTGTTGTTCTATTTACATGAATAAAACCTTCTATGGTCATACACCCAATGAAAATGGTTCATTGGATCTCGATCATAGTGATACACATATTCATAATATTGAAGCCAAAAGATGCAAAGTTAATAATGATAGTGCAACTTATTTGTGGCACTGCCGTTTAGGTCATATTGGTGTAAAGCGCATGAAGAAACTCCATGCTGATGGGCTTTTGGAATCACTTGATTATGAATCAATTGATGCTTGCGAACCATGCCTTATGGGCAAGATGACTAAGACTCCGTTCTCCGGAACAATGGAGCGAGCAACTGACTTATTGGAAATAATACATACTGATGTATGCAGTCCGATGAGTGTTGAGGCTCGCATATCGTTATTTTCTAACCTTCACAGATGATTTGAGCAGATATGGGTATATCTACTTGATGAAACACAAGTCTGAAACATTTGAAAGTTCAAAGAATTTCAGAGTGAAGTGGAGAATCATCGTAACAAAAATAAAAGTTTCTACGATATGATTGCAGAAGTAAAATATTTGAGTTACGAGTCTGGGTCTAGACGCCGGGAACCCTGGCATCTGGCCCTGGAGTCCGAGAAGGACTCTTGCCTTTCGGGTGAAATCGACTTTGTGGAGGCTTTTACTCCAAGTTTCGACCCCAAGGCTCAACATATAAATAGAGGGAAGGGCTAGCACCCAAGACACATCAAGAAACACCAAGCCGTGTGCCGTCAACCCTGTCTCCTCTAGTTTATCCTCCATCATAGTTTTTGTAGTGCTTAGGGGAAGCCCTACGGAAATTGTTCTTCACCAACACCGTCACCACGCCGTTGTGCTGCCGGAACTCATCTACTACTTCGCTTCTCTTGCTGGATCGAGAAGGCGAGGACTTCACCGAGCTAAACGTGTGCAGAACTCAGAGGTGACATGTTTTCGGTACTTGGATTGGTCGGATCGTGAAGACGTACGACTACATCAACCGCGTTGATATAACGCTTCCGCGAACGGTCTACGAGGGTACGTAGACAACACTCTCCCCTCTCGTTGCTATGCATCACCATGATCCTGCATGTGCGTAGAATTTTTTTTGAAATTACTACGTTCCCCAACAGTACCCGTCTGCGTTTTTTGCGTTAATGACCCATACGTCAGTTACCTGTGCGATATTTCCTAATAAACCAGGCGTACCATTGACCGAAAAAATCAAGTACACGTGTACATTTTTTTGGAGACAGGATCTGCCAACTTTATTTTTTCTCGCACACGAGTATTTTACGCGCTTCGTGTGCGTTGTATGTTTCCCCCGCCCAAGTTTCAAATTTCGCACCGAAATTTTCATTAGGCGCATGATTTCAGAATTTATTCCTCCAACCACATCCCCTTCCCCTCAGTATCCCCCTCCCTCCCTCCTCCCCCTACCGGCATCTTAAATCGCCACCGCCACACCACAGCTTCAACCACATCTACGTTCTACTCGGATCCAGTCAGGTAACCCACCGATCTCTATCACGTCCCCTTCCTAATTGCTTAAATGGCGCCTGTGAAACATCCTCATGCCTCCAAATCCCCCCCGCCAGGAGCTGATGGCGGTCCATGGCGCGATGGCCGATGTGCGTGTTGACCCGGAGGAACACCTCGCCTCCGCCGCTGCCGCCGACATGGTGCAAGCTCTGGCCCAGATGAAGTCCCCCAGCGACTACCCCCCAGGACTTAACAGGTAAGATCTGACCAGCTAAATCTCACCAATACCACTTGCAACAGCTATGATTTGTACGATTGATGTATTAAGCATGTTCGTGCCTTATTTATTCCAGTACTACACACTGTGTGATGTTTAAATATTACCGTGTCCAGCTCGATTTCACCAATACCAGCAACAAACTTACAATACATGACTCCGGATATCACTAGAGATGCTGCCCATTTGCTATTTTTAGTGGATGCTAACCCTGTTGCACTTAACATGCATGTCCATGTACTTATGCAGGGTCATAACGGCCGATGCTTTTGTTTGCCGTCGAGGTGAGCTGCATCCCATGTCTTACAGTATTTCACATAATTTGTGCAATTGCAGTTTAACTTCTACCCATTTACTGGTTGCCTGTAGGTACACATGTCAGTGGCATCGATCCACACTTTGACCCGGAGGAACATCTCGTCTCCATCGTCGCTGACTTTGGGCGAGCTCTGGCCAAGATGAAGTGCCCCAGCAACTACCTCTCAGGACTTACCAAGTATGTACTCACCAGTTCAATCTTACCAATACCAGTTGCAATTAATGACTATGTTCTGTACGGTCGATGTATTAAGCATGTTCTAGTAAACATGCCTAACATGTTTTTGCTACTTTCCCTACCTTTTTATAGACATCTGGGCCATTCTCTACTCTGGCAGCACCTGTCTTGTGATGTTTAACTATGCCAATTGCATTTTTACCAGTACCGGTTTCAATGTCTATTAAGCCTGTCGCAATTAACAGTTGAATCCATTTTTAAACAGTTGCATTTCAATGGCTACAAACTTACAAAACATGACTTAGGATGTTGTTAAGCCTATTGCAATTAACAATTGTATCCATTTTTTAATCTGTCCATTTGCTACCATGCTACTCTCCGCAATGAAGATATATTAGAGATGCTGCCCCATTTGCTTTTTTGGTAGATGCTGACCCAGTTGTACTTAACATGCTTGTCCATGTACTTACGCAGGGTCATAACGGCCGATGTTGTTGTTTGCCGTCAAGGTTAGCTGCATCCCATGTCTTACAGTATTTCACATCATTTGTACAATTGCACTTTAACTTCTACCATTTACTGGTTGCCTGTAGGTACACATGTCAGTGGCACTGATCCACACTTCGACCCGGAGGAACAGCTCGCCTCTGCCGCCGCTGACTTCAGGAGGGCTCTGGCCAAGATGAAGTGCCCCAGCAACTACCTCTCAGGACTTATCAAGTATGTACCCACCAGTTCAATCTTACCAATACCAGTTGCAACTAATGGCTATGTTTTGTACTGTCGATGTATTAAGCATGTTGTAGTAAACATGCCTAACATGTTTGAGCTATTTTCCCTGCCTTTTTATAGACAACTGGGCCATTATCTGCTCCGGCAGCACCTGCCCTGTGATGTTTAACTCTGCCAATTGCATTTTTATCAGTACCGGTTTCAATGGCCATTAAGCCTGTTGCAATTAACAGTTGTATCCATTTTAAAGAGTTGTATTTCAATGGCTACAAACTTACAAAACATGAATTAGGATGTTGTTAAGCCTGTTGCAATTAACAGTTGTATCCATTTTTTAATCCGTCCCTTTGTTATCGTGCTACTCTTTCGAAATGAAGATATCACTACAGATGCTGCTGTTTTATTACCATTTGCTATTTTTGGTGGATGTTAACCCTGTTGTAGTTAACATTGGCTTTCCATGTACTTACACAGGGCTACAATGGGCGATGCTGTTGTTTGCCATCGAGGTTAGCTGCATCCCATGTCTTATACACCATCTATTCCTAAATATAAGTATTTTTAGAGATTCCAATATAGACTACATGAGGAGCAAAATGAGTGCATCTAGATTCTAATCTAAACTATATCTATAATTCTATATACATCCGTATGTATTTCATATTGAAATCTCAAAAAAATACTTGTACTTAGGAACATAGGTAGTTGTATTTTACATCATTTGTGCAATCTTAGTTTAGCTTCTAACATTTACTGGTTGCTTGTAGGTACATATATGAGGGGTACCGATCCACGCTTCGTTCTCTTTTGCGTATGGGGCAATTGTTAGGCGAAAGAAACGGGTGATTAAAATTAAGCTCTTTATTTACACTTTGTCGAAGACAACAGTGAACTTTAGGATGGTAAGTAATGTATTGCCTTTCCCCCCTGCCCACAACAAGTTACTCTATTAGACCTCAGTATCTGATATTTTTCTCTTTTCAGTGGTTTCTGAAGCTATTTACTGATGATTACCTTGCAAACTACATGACCAGAGTGGAGGCAACTAAGGTTAAAGTATATAACTCATGCTACCATGATAATGCTCTAGAAGTCTTCCTGAATACGGTGAAGGATGGGCGGGTGATCGTCACAAGGGGTTGGACAAAAGTGGTTCGTGCCTATAACATGCAGGAAGGCACATTATGGGCATTCCGCTTCTTCAACACCGTCGGCAGTCAAAATGATTTACACTTGTCTCTTCACCTTTACCGCCTTTAAATACTGTGGTTCATCATAGTTAATTGCTGCCTAATCCTGTAATTACTGAACATATTATACTGGAAATTGTGCTGAGAATTTGAATTGCACGTTTCATATTTCAAAATTTCCAATTAGAATAATACATTATAGGCAAAAATAAAAATAGAACAGACGGTCATGGACCTTTGCAAACTGTTTTAGCAGTAAAAGCGCTTGCGATGGATAGCCCAATGCCAGACAGTTTTCTACATCAAATCGTGTGTGATGTAGTTAATGAAAGCAAACAATTAACCAAGGCAGAGCGTGTGTGATAGTTACACTTTTCACACACGAGCGTATACATAAAACCATGTGGGATGTACATCCGAACGAAACGTTTTCCCTGGATTGACTGTGTGGGATGTACAAAAGAACGGAAACGTATTCCTTGGATTCATCGTGTGAGATGTACATACCTACGGAAATGATTTCTGGGATTCACCGTGTGGGATGTATATACCTACCGAAATGATTTCTGGGATTCACCGTGTGAGATGTACATACCTACGGAAATGATTGGGTTTCCATGCCTCGCCCGATCGCATACGACCCCAGCCTGGTTCCTAGGAGGGCCTATCCCCGACGATTTCTGGGTCATGTGGGAAGGACACCCTATCGCACACACTCACTTGGCGACGGTTCCAAATACCGTCACGGAAAGGGGTAAAAAACTATTTGTTTAGGACCGATGCGCACCAGTGCTGGCAAAACGGCCCGTGGGTTGTAATAGGAGAAAAAATCATAATTTTCAACGGCCATGATCATATTTTGCTGCGTCACCGAGATACACTATCACTCTTACTTTCATGAAATCATGAATGTAACATCCCAAATTTTCAATTTGGAATGTTATACATTAGATCATCATTTCATATCATGTTTTATTTGCTTTTGGTTTTGATCCTAGAAATTCTACGCAACTCAAGGACCCACGGAGAGAGTTGGGGATTTCGTTATTTTCATATTTGAGTTTTCTCAAATTTTAAGAATAGGATCATTTGATTTTAATTATTTTATCATCAATTATTTCTATTACAAAAAATATGAGAGAGGGAATAAAATGACTTTCCCAAAATAAAGAAATATTGAGGATTTAATAGTAAAATCAAATAAGATTTTATTTCGAAGTTTCTCGTTATTTTATTTGAATTTAGGAAAAATGTGCTTTTTCAAAATTGCATTTAGGCCCCAAATAAATGTTCACCTTGTGCGACTTGATTTTAGAAGCCCGGGAAATTTTATTTCGGGATTTTTGGAGTCCGTTTAGTATTTCTTTTATCTATTTTTCTGCGCGAAATAATTAAAAAAAACGAAACCGACCTACGGGCCGTGTTAGGCTCGGACTCCTCCGGGGCCGGCCTTTAAAGCCGGGGCGCCCGACCCCGCAGCCCAGCGAGCCGCCCCGCCGCCCCGAACCCTAGCGCCACCCCCGCCGCGCCGCCGCCGCCCACGCCGCCCCGCCCCGCCGCCTCGCCGCCGGATCCCACCGCCGCCGCCGCCGCCCGCCAGCGCCGCGCCGCCCCGCCGCCGACCACCGTCGCCGGAGCCCCCCCGCCGCCGCCAGAACCTCGCCGGAATTGCCGGGTAGTTTTTTTTACGGCGGTTTTTCTTTTTTTTTCTTTTTGAAAAACCGTTCGGTTTTTCCGACGAGTTTGTTCGTTTTTTTAGTTTCGTTTTTTTAAATAGATCGGTTTTTCCGATTTATTTAAATAGCGAGTGTTCGTTCGTTCATTCTAGCAAACGTTTGTCGTTTTTTTTTTTTTCCTCGGATAAATCCACGATTTTTCTGATCACGATTTCTAATCCGATTTTTGTTTTAGTATAACTTTTTGGCTCGTTTATCGGAATCAGGCGATTCAAGCGCCTGGAGTTTCGACTCGAAACTCTCTATCCGTTTAACCAACTTAAATAAGTTTTTGCCACTGTAAAAATTGCCCTAGATCCAGAATAGTAAATGAAGCCTGTTTCTTTTGCCGTTTGACTTTCGTTGCTTCGTTTGATTTGATTCTTCTTGCCAACCGGAGTTCTTAAGTTGAACTTTCTGGTTAGATCTCTTATTTGAGTTTTAACTGTGCATTAGATGCATACTTATTGTATGCTTGTTTGATTGTCTGCGACAGAATACCCAGAGTGCGCCGCGTGTTACTTCGAATCTCTAGGTTTCGCGGAACATCAGCAAGGCAAGTATCACTTTGATCATACCTCCTACTACCCAGTTTTATTGCATTAGATCAATCCTCAAACATTGCATGATTAGGATCTAATTAAATTGTAGGATGGGAAGTAGTTGAGGTAGTACCTATTACCTGTTGTATTAACAAACCTTTGGGACTTACTTCTACGTTTGCCTATTATGCCATGCTATGCTAGTAGACGTGGATTGGGTGAGTGATATCCATGACAGATGTGAGTTTGTTAATTAATGGTTTATCTAAGGTGGCAACTTAAACACACATTTGGGTGGATTGAGCTACCTGGGTATTCCAGGATTGCCTGTTTTTCTTTATGGACCGCCACTCAGGCCCAAAGGGATCATGAGATTTTTCATACTAGAAACTTCCGTGTGCAGCCACAAGCTATTATGGGCTCTAACATAATTGATTAAGTCGTGCGAACTCTTACAGGGTAGACTAGCAGATGTAGGGGAAAGTAGGTGTAACGGTCTATCCATCGTAAGGTGCTAGCGCTTCTGAAAGACTATGTCTCGGTCATCCGTTTCTCAAACACCGTGTAGTGCGAGAAACCAAACGGAGGTGATCGAGTCTTGTGGGGAAATGTGCGCAAACCTCTACAGAGTGTATAAACTAATCATGATTAGCCGTGTCCCCGGTTATGGACATCTTGAGTATCTAGTACTTGGATTATCATGTGAATCTCAACATGTTACTCTAAAATTAAATTTTGATGGGTTTTGTTTAATGATGATGTTTAATTGGGATTGAGAATGCTGTCAACCATTCTCAATGTTTAACAACTATCATGATAGTTAAATAAAATTTATTCCTTTACAGTAGGGAAAAATTGGCTTTACGCAAAACTGTAACCATAGAGCTTTCCACCAGTCAAATATGCATATAGAATAGCTGTTTCATTCCATTACTCTCTATGTGTTACCTTGCGAGCATATTCCATGTACTGACCCATTTTCGGGCTGCAACGTTAATGTTGCAGACTTTTCAGACGACGATTAAGGAGTTTTTAGGTCGTGGTTCTATACTCAGTGATGCCGTTGGAGTTGATGGACTCACTTATCTTCCAAGCCTTCCGCTGTTATCGTTATTAGATGGCCTTAAGCCATATTTATTGTAATAAGTTCTCTATTGAGACACTCGATGTAATAAGTATGTGATTGCTACTCTGTTATAAATCCTTCAAGTACTGTGTGGTGTCAGCATTACTGATCCAGGGATGACACCTAAGCACATAGATCAGACTGTTTGAGGCCTGGTCGCTACAATGAACAATTTTTCAAAATCGTGATTTTTTTTTGAAAACTCATGAACATATCTAAAATCATGAATTTTTTCAAATCCGTGAATATTTTTACAGATTTTCAAACATTTTCTGCAATCATGAACATTTTTTGAATTCATGAATTTTATACTATTTTTCCAAAAAAGTGAACATTTTTAAAACATTTTTCTTCAATATGCGAACATTCGTAGAATCAATGAACATTTTTTAAATTGGTGAAACAATTTTTTAAATTCACGAACATTTTTTTATTTAAAGAATATTTTTGAATAAGCGAACATTTTATGAATCAATAAAATATTTTGTAAGTCGTGAAAAGTTTTTGAATTTTTAGGGTATTTTTTAGTTCATGAACATTTTTTGAATTGGCAAAACTTTGTTCAATTTCATTAACATTTCTTAATACACAAACTTATATTTAAAAATTGCAAACATTTTCTGAATCCACAAACATTAATGAATTATTTAACATTTTATTTCAAAATTATCATTTTTATAAAAAATGGAACATTTTTAAGTCCCAAATTATTTAAAGTAGATAAAGAAAGACGAAAAGGAAAACAAACAATAAAAACAAAAAATTTAAAAATAGGCCTCCCAAACATGAGTCGGCCCAAATAGGTGCACCGTGTCTTCTTGTAGCGCGCAGAGCGCAATATAGAAGGTTCATACTGCATGGGCAGGCCCAGGTGGGGATTCCCCTGTGTGAAACGTTTTTTTATCACTTATAGGTGGCATCGATGGGTAATATTTTGTAACTCTGGGGGCAATTTCAACAACGTACCGCCAAAAGCAATAGTCCCTTTATTATTAGGTATAGATAAAAAATCTAATCCATATATTAGAAAAAAGTACCACGTAAACCGAAAAGTATTACAAAAGCATCCATGTGAACATGTGTGAACGCATTTAAGTCGAGTTTCCAATTTTCGAAAAAGTCATGATTTTTAAACCGTTTGTCAGAATTAAGACCCGTTTTCACTGTTGGAACCCTCGCGACGTGCTCTTCGAAACTAGATCATGCATGGGTATGTGTTGACAAACTTTTTTATGTGCAATTTAGTCTCCGTTTGGTGCAACAGCTAAGCTGTCGATGTGCAACTTTTCCCTCCAATCATGAACATGTCGTTTTCACTCATAGCACCACCCCATACTACTCCCTAACAGTGAAATGTGCAATTTTGTCTGCTGCCCTGGCTAACTACCCTGGCCAACTGCCTGGTAGTCACCGCGCGTGTGCAACCCCCATTGCCGCGCATGAGGGACTATCCTACAAGAGTGTGCCAACTCGTAGTCCGTGCGTGAGCAACTATGCTGGACAAGGTGTGCACGTGAGTAACTACCCCATTGTGCATGTGCAACTCTCGCAACATTGCAGATGCAACTATGCGAACGAGAGTGTGCAACTCGGCGACCGGGCGTGAGCACCTCCCACAGAAATTCATGTGCGACTATGCGCAAGATATTGTGCAACTCCGTGGCCACGCATATGCGACTATGCCATCGAGAGTGTGCAAATGATCCACTTCCGTGCATGAGCACCTACCGTAGCAGTATGTGTGCGACTATGCGGACGAGAGTGTGTACCTCTGTGCCCATGCATGTGTGACTATACCGGCGAGAGTGTGCAACTCTACGGTCTTGCGTGTGCGACTATGTGACTTTGCAGACGAGAGTGTGCAACTCCACGGCCACACATGTGTGACTATGCCGATGAAAGTGTGCAACTCCATGACGATGCATGTGCGACTATGCCGACGAGAGTGTGTAACTCCGCGGTCATGGGTGAGCACCTCCCGTAGCCATGCGCGTGCGATGTTACTTGTGAGCTGCGTTGAGATGCAGCACAGTAGAGGTAAGTATTTCCCCCGGTGAGAACCAAGGTATCAATCCAGTAGGAGAATCACACAAAACCTCGTGAAACAGTACCTACACACATAAAAGCAAAATACTTGCACCCAACGCAGGCAAGAAGGTTGTCAATCCCCTTGATCTCATTACTTGCAAGGATTAATTCTGATAGTGATAGAAGAAATAAAAATTATAGCAAGGTAGGATTTTATATATGATTACCCCGGGGTCATAGTTTTCACTAGAGGCTTGTTTCTCGAGCACATAGCATACGGTGGGTGAGCAACACCTACACACACAATAGATAGAAAAGTGCATAGTTATGACGATATTCACAAAGTATTTGCTTTTTATACTGTTGGGCAATGGATAGAAAAGTGCATAGTTATGACAATATTCAAGGCAATGATCATGTATATAGGGATCACGTCCGACACAAGTAGACCAACTCCTGCCTGCATCTACTACCATTACTCCACCAATCGACTGCGCTATCCAACATGCATCTATTGTATTAAGTTCATGAAAAATAGAATAGCGCATTAAGCAAGATGATATAATGTAGACAAAATAAACCCAATCAATATGAATAAATTTCGTCATTTTACCCTTAATGGCAATAATAAAAATACGTGTCTTATCCCCTACTGTCACTAGGATATAGAGCAACGAAGATTGAACCCATTACAAAGCACCTCTCCCACTAAAAATAAATCAATATAGTTGGCCAAACCAAATGGATAGAATAGAGAGAAGTACAAAGCTATAACAATCATGCATAATAAAGTTCAGAAAAGACTCGATTACTTCTCATAAATATTTAGATCATAAACCCACAATTCATTGGATCCCAACAAAGCACATCGCAAAAGAGGATACATCATATAGAACTCCAAGAACATCGAGGAGAAAATTGTATTGAAGATCAAAGAGAGAGAGAGAGAGAGAATAAGCCATCTAACTACTAGCTATGGACCCATAGGTCTATGGTGAACTATTCACGCATCATCGGAAGGTAGCACGGATGATGTAGAAGCCCTCTGTGATCAATTTCCCCTCCAACAGAGTACCGGAAAAGGCCTCCAGATGGGATCATGGGAGAATAGAAGCTTGCGGCGGTAGAAAAAAGTGTTTCGGGTGGCTCTCTGTTGGTTTACCAATATTAGAAAATTTATAGAGTTGGAATTAGGTCATATGGAGCCACGAGGGGCCCACAAGGCATCAGGGTGCGCCCTGTTGCCTTGCCGTCTCCTCGCTTGCCGTCTAGTCTCCTCCCGAAGCTTCTAGGGTCTCTCTTGTCCAGAAAAAAAACGTCAAAAAGTTTCGTAGCATTTGGACTCTGTTTGGTACTAATTTTCTGGAAAACCAAAAACATGCAATAAACAACAACTGGCACTAAGCACTGGGTTAATAGGTTAGTCCCAAAAGATGATATAAAATAGCATATAAATGCATATAAAACATCCAAGATTGATACTATAATAACATGGAACAATAAAAGATCATATATACGTTGGAGACGTATCAAGCATCCCCAAGCTTAATTCCTGCTCGTCCTTGAGTAGGTAAATGATAAAAACAGAATTTTCGATGTGGAATGCTACCTAACATGTCAATCATGTAATCTTTCTTTTAGGGTATGAATATTAAGATCCGAATGATTCAAAGCAACAGTCTATAATTCGATATAAAGATATCAATACTCAGGCATACCAACAAACAATTATGCCTTTCAAAATAAAAATGCTAAAGAACAATATCCCTACAAAATCATATAATCTTGTCATGCCTGGTCTTCCTAACACAAAGTATTAATCATGTACAACCTCGATGACAAGCCGAGCAATTGGCTCATACTTTTTAACGCGCTTCAGCCTTTTCAACTCCCACGCAATACTTGAGCATGAGCCATGGATATAACACTATGGGTGGAATAGAATGCGGTGCTAGAGATCAATAAGGGGAAGTCAAAAAAGGAAGATAGTCTCACATTGACGCGGCTAATCAACGGGCTATGGAGATGTCCATCAATTGATGTCAATGCGAGGATTAGGGACTGTCATGCAACGGATGCACTAAGAGCTACAAGTGTATATTCCCTCAAAAAAGAGAGCTATAAGTGTATGAAAGCTCAACATGAAAACTAAGTGGGTGTGCATCCAACTTGCTTGCTCATGAAGACTTCGTGTATTTGAGGAAGCCCATTACCAGAATATACAAGCGAAGTTCTATAATGAAAAATTCCCACTAGTATATGAAAGTGACAACATATATAGGAGCACTACTAGGGAAAACCTTATACACAAAACTTTAGCAGTAGCGCGGGTCAAAGAAGCACGCTGGTGCTAAGTAGCAGTAGCGCGCCTGTGCAAACAGCGCTGCAGATAAAGTTTTAGCAGTAGCGTGTCTTGTTCTAAACACGTTACTACTAAAATTCCCATGGCTTAGCCGATAGGCTACACATAGTAGTAGCGACCTATATCGAACCACGCTACCGCTACTTTCTTTGTAGCAGCGCGTTTTAATCTAAACTCGCTACTGCTAAAGGATATAAAATTAAATGGAAAGCAAATAGAAAGGTAATTGAAAATGAAAGAAATAGAATAAGGAGAAAGGAAAAAATAAAATGTGAAGAAAACTAAATGAAAAAGGGGGAAAAAGAGAAAGGAGTAGCAGTAGCGTGTATCCCAGAATGAGCTGTAGCTAATGTAGCAGTAGCGCGCTTTCTGGAACGCGCTACTGCTACTTCTTACTTAACCACGGGGTTCGTCCTTCCCCACGGCCACTTCCCCCAAATCCAGCTCTCCACTCTCGCCGCCGCTGTCGCCCGTCGGCCGCCGCGCGCTCTCCGCACACCCTCTACCGCCGCCCCGGACGCCGCCCCTGACCTCGACGCCGCCATCCACCGCGCGCCCGAGCCCCGACCCCGACCTCGACGCTGCCTTCCCCTCCCTCGTCGCAGGCACCCGAGGTGAGCACGCTTGCTCCTCCCTCTCCCCTACCTCTGCCTAGGGTTTCTTTATATTTAGTTGCATCAAATTAGTTAGGGTTCATGTAAGGGTGGAAACGAATCAGATGCGGATGCGGCTCAAATGAGTTAGGGTTCATGTAAGGGTGGAAATGAATCAAATTTCTAAGATGAATCATAAAACGAGTAAAATTTGACCACTTATTTCACTTTTGACGAGTAAAATTTGGCGCATGAGATGATTTACTTTTGCTTATTGAATGCATGCTAATTTGAGTCCTATAAGATATTTTGAAATGTATATCTTGTGTTGCTCAAATAGGATATGTGCTTGCCCAAGTGGCCGGTCATGTTTGCAGGTTACACCTCCGAGTGGCCTATGTTTTGCCGGAGTGTTGATTCATTTTTGTTCCGGCAAATTTCAGGCGCTCGATATGTCCTATTTTAGCAAAGGTCATGCTGGATTTTTCCGTGAATTTTGGCATGACTTGTGCGAGAATATGTAGGAAATATCGAGTGCCCCGGATTTGTGTGTTGAGTATCCTGGTAGTTGTCTTCGATCGATTTTCAATTAATGTTTTAACTATGAACATAGGAAATGTCTGACGACGAAAAGGATTTCGGTATTTGCAAATACTGCGAAGACGAGCGCGGCCTGTGCGACGGAATCTTCCTAGATGATGATAGGCGCTTTAGCATCAAGCTGGACGAGAACTTCGAAGTGGATACAGTAAGTCAAAACGACAAGTCTTTTTTCGTAATTAAGCATGACATTTGCTTCATTTGCTTCAACTTATAATTTAAGCATGACATTAAGCATGACAAGTCTTTTTTTACTATTCTACTAGTGTATCCCCTGCCATGCAAGAGTTTTTGTATTGGATAAGATAGGTTTCAGTCGTACTATGGAGGAAAATAAAGTTTACTTGAAGACCGAGCATGGTTATATTTTCCACGCAAAATTATACAATTCAGATGACTACACCTATTTTGGATGCAAAACATGGTGAGCACTATGCAAGACTTATGCATTTGAGCCTGATATGGTTATCACCTTTGATATTCGTCCGGAAGATGATATTGAAGGTAATACCGACATCTGGGTCGATGTGCAGACGCCTCCAGTTATACCATTATGTAAGTTTCTCAACCATATTTATGTCTTTGATATTGTTTATTCAAAAATAGTTGACAACTGATTTGTATTGTCAGCTTATTTCGGTGCAAGCAAACATGTATAGCGCTTGGTAGACAGGACCTACTACTGTTCCGAGGTTGAACTAAACTGCGAGGAGCTAAGTCATTATGTTTCATGGCTTGAGGATCTTGATACTGTCAAGACAAATTTTCTTCCTGCACTTAGAAATGTTAGTATTGAAAACGTGCGACCAATAGTGTTCGTAATGAACTACGGTCACATCTATTTAGGAAGGATGGTAAGATTTTTACTATTTGTCCTCAGTGCATCTTTTCCATACATTATTTTTGAAGCTAAACTCCATTGCTAAGTATGTTACCATACGATGTTCTTCAACAGGGACTCCCAATGAATGTTGTGCCTTATGGGATCGAGACTAAAGGTACCATGAGTATTATTAGCTTACGGCCAAGATATCCTACAAATTACTTTAGTGCATTCAAGATTAGCGACGGATGCTTAATAGTGCAAGACTGGACCAAATGTGTGATGGAGAAGCGCAGAGAAGTACTAGGGGGCAGCAAACAGATGCGCTACCCACGATTAGGAGACAGGTTCATCTGCATGCTCCAACTTGATCAAGGAGGAGAGCTACACATGTTTTATGTTATTTTACCTAAGAGAGAGCAGCAGGAGTGATTAGCTAGCAAGAAATGAGTTTGAGGATGATGATGTGCTACACTATTACTATGATGATAAAATAGCTAGTGTTGGTGGTAATGACTATGATGATGATTATTAGCTAGTGTTAGTGGTGATTAAATAAATACTGTTGGTGGTAATGACTATGACGATGATTAAATAGCTTGTGCTGGCGGATTAGATTCAAGTGGAGGCAACATGTGGTGCACATCGAAAGTACTACTAGTCCAAACTAGATCAAGTTTGGATTAGTAGTATACTTTTGACATGCACCACATATTGCCTCCACTTGAACCTAATCCACCTTCATTTGACACACTGTTATGGACATAATGATGTAAACCTCATAACTAGTATTGTACCAATATTTGTACGATGGTGCATAAATACACTAAAAATAAAAAAATAAAAAAAGAATACTAGTAGCGATGGAGAGAAAACACGCTACCAGTAGTTACATTAGCAGTAGCGTGGGAGTGAACAAACGCCTGCAGCTATTTGTCCTAGCAGTAGCGCGTGCGGGCACGCGTTACTGCTAAGCAATAGCTGTAGCGCCTTATTAGTAGTGCGCCTACCCGCGCTACTAGTGAGCACAAAACCAGCGCTACTGCTAGGGTTTTCCCTAGTAGTGGAGACTCACTATATGAAAAACATGGTGCTACTATGAAGCACAAGTGTGGAAAAGGATAGTAACATGCCCCTTCTCTCTTTTTCTCTCATTTTTTGTTGGGTTCTTTTTGGCCTCCCTTTTTACTTTTTTTGTCCGGTACCTCATCCCGACTTGTGTGGGAATCATGGTCCCATCATCCTTTCCTCACCGGGACAATGCTCTAATAACGATGATCATCACACTTTACTGTACATACAACTCAATATTACACCTCGATACTAGAATAATATGACTTTATATGAATGCCTCTCGCAGTGTACCAGGATGTGCAATGTGTTGGAAATATGCCCTAGAGGCAATAATAAAGTGGTTATTATTATATTTCCTTAATCATGATAAAGGTTTATTATTCATGCTATAATTGTATTGACCGGAAACTTAAATACATGTGTGAATACATAAACAAATACCAAGTCCCTATAAGCCTATACTTTACTAGCTCATTGATCAAAGATGGTTAAGCTTTCCTGACCATAGACATGAGTTTTCGTTTGATAACGAGATCACGTCATTAGGAGAATGATGTGATGGACAAGACCCATCCATTAGCATAGCATATGATCGTTTAGTTTATTGCTACAGCTTTCTTAATGTCAAATACATGTTCCTTCGACCATGAGATCATGCAACTCCCAGACTCCGGAGGAATGCCTTGTGTGTATCAAACGTCACTTTGTAACTGGGTGATCATAAAGGTGCTCTACAAGTATCTCCGAAGGTGTCTGTTGAGTTGGCATGGATCAAGATTGGGATTTGTCATTACGTACGACGGAAATGTATCTCTGGGCCCTCTCAGTAATACAACATCACAAGAATCTTGCAAGCAAAGTGACTAAGGAGTTAGTTACAAGATGATGTACTACGGAACAAGTAAAGAGACTTGCCGGTAAAGAGATTGAACTAGGTATGGAGATACCGACGATCGAATCTTAGGCAAGTAACATACCGACAGACAAAGGGAACTATGTATGTTGTCAAAAAGGTTCAACCGATAAAGATCTTCATAGAATATGTAGGAACCAATATGGGCATCTAGGTCCCGCTATTGGTTATTGACCGGAGAAGCATCTCGGTCATGTCTACATCATTCTCAAATCGCAGGGTCCGCACGCTTAACGTTCATTGATGATATAGTATTATATGAGTTATGTATGTTGGTGACCGAATGTTGGTCAGAGTCCCGGATGAGATCACAGATATAATGAGGAGCTCCAGAATGGTCCGGAGGTAAGGATTGATATATAGGATGATAGTGTTTGGTCACTGGAAGGGTTCCGGATGTTTCCAAAAATGTTCTGGTGCGAGGACACTTTGGTTGGGCCAAGGGGTAAGGCCCGCGGGGCTTTAGGTCAGTGCAAAAGGAAGTTTTGTGCAGGCCAGGGACCAGACGCCAGTGTCGGCATTCTAGGAACGGGGGTACCCAGACTTGCCTGCCTGCGGCCCACGGCATGGCTCCATCGACGACCTGGTACAACCCTGTTGGGGAACGTAGTAATTCCAAAAAAAATCCTACAATCACGCAAGATCTATCTAGGAGATGCGTAGCAACGAGACGGGGAGAGTGTGTCCACGTACCCTCATAGACTGAAAGCGGAAGCATTTAGTAACGCGGTTGATGTAGTCGAACGTCTTCACGATCCAACCGATCCAAGTACCGAATGTACGACACCTCCGTGTTCAGCACACGTTCAACACAATGACGTCCCTCGAGCTCTTGATCCAGTTGAGGACGAGGGAGAGTTCCATCAGCACGACGGCGTGGCAATGGTGATGATGAAGTTACCGGCGCAGGGCTTCGCCTAAGCACTACGACGATATGACCGAGGTGGTAAACTGTGGAGGGGGGCACCGCACACGGCTAAGAGATGTCTGTTGTCTGTTCTAGCGATGCCCCTGGAAGGATCGAGAAGAGGTGTCTAGAGGGGGTGAATAGACTTTAACTAAGAAAAGTTGCAGTTTTTAACTCCTTTAGGTTTAAGTAGAGTTTTAGCACAAGTTTAAACATTCGCAATACATATCAAGCAAGCATGACAAGAGTATATGAGCAGCGGAAAGTAAAGCATGCAAGTTGCAAGAATGTAAAGGGATGGGATTGGAGTGTGCAAACACAATTGGAGACACAGAGATTTTTGGCGTGGTTCCGATAGGTGGTGCTATTGTACATCCACATTGATGGAGACTTCAACCCACGAAGGGTAACAGTTGCGCGAGTCCACGGAGGGCTCCACCCACGAAGGGTCCACGAAGAAGCAACCTTGTCTATCCCACCATGGCTGTCGCCCACGAAGGACTTGCCTCACTCGGGTAGATCTTCACGAAGTAGGCGATCTCCTTGGCCTTACAAACTCCTTGGTTCAACTCCACAATCTTTACGGAGGCTCCCAAGTGACACATAACCAATCTAGGAGACACCACTCTCCAAGAGGTAACAAATGGTGTGTTGATGATGAACTCCTTGCTCTTGTGCTTCAAATGATAGTCCCCCCAACACTCAACTCTCTCTCACAGGATTTGGATTTGGTGGAAAGATGATTTGAGTGGAAAGCAACTTGGGGAAGGCTAGAGATCAAGATTTATGTGGTTGGAGTGGAATATCTTAACCTCAACACAAGTGTAGGTGGTTCTCTCTCAGAAAATATATGTTGGAAGTGTAGGCATGTTCTGATGGCTCTCTCCATGTGCTGCTGGTAATATCACTGTCTAGAAATCTCGAATTGTCACTGTAGGATCGAGAAGAGGTGTCTAGAGGGGGGTGGGGTGAATAGACTCTTAGCAAGAAAAGTTGCAGTTTTTAATTTCTTTAAGTTGAAGTGGAGTTTTGGCACAAGTTTGAGCATTCACAATACATATCAAGCAAGCATGACAAGAGTATATGAGCAGCGGAAAGTAAATCATGCAAGTTGCAAGAATGTAAAGGGATGGGATTGGAGTGTGCAAACACAATTGGAGACACGGAGATTTTTGGCGTGGTTCCGATAGGTGGTGCTAGCGTACATCCATGTTGATGGAGACTTCAACCCACAAAGGGTAACGGTTGCACGAGTCCACGGAGGGCTCCACCCACGAAGGGTCCACGAAGAAGCAACCTTGTCTATCCCACCATGGCTGTTGCCCACGAAGGACTTGCCTCACTAGGGTAGATCTTCACGAAGTAGGCAATCTCCTTGCCCATACAAACTCCTTGGTTCAACTCCACAATCTTGACAGAGGCTCCCAAGTGACACCTAACCAATCTAGGATAGACCACTCTCCAAGAGGTAACAAATGGTGTGTTGATGATGAACTCCTTGCTCTTGTGCTTCAAATGATAGTCTCCCCAACACTCAACTCTCTCTCATATGATAGGATTTGGTGGAAAGATGATTTGAGTGGAAAGCAACTTGGGGAAGGCTAGAGATCAAGATTTATGTGGTTGGAATGGAATATCTTGACCTCAACACAAGTGTAGGTGGTTCTCTCTCAGAAAATGTGTGTTGGAAGTCTAGGCATGTTCTGATGGCTCTCTCCATGAATGAAGAGTGGGTGGAGGAGTATATATAGCCTCCACACAAAATCTCCGTTACACACAAATCACCAAACTCGGTGGGACCGAATCATACAACTCGGCCAGACCGATTTAGTTCAAAATGTGAACGTTAGGATTTTCGGTGGGACCGATATGATCGACTCGGTGGGACCGATGTGCTAGGGTTAGGGTAAAGCCTCATCTCGGTTTGACCGATTACAAAAACTCGGTAGGACCGATTTGGGTAATAAGCGAAATAGAGAGTTGGTCATGCAAACTCGGTGGGACCGATATGCATGTCTCGGTGGGACCAAAATTATTGCAATAGGCAACAGAGAGTTTGCAAGCCCATCTCGGTGAGATCGAGATCCCATCGGTGAGACCGAATTGATTAGGGTTTCTGGCAGTGGCTATGTCAACTGAGCTCGGTGGCGCCGGATAGAAAATTTCGGTGGGGCCGAGTTTGACTTTTGGTTTGGGACTGCTATGTCTTGAGCTTGCGTTGGATTTCCCCGAAGAGGAAGGGATGATGCAGCAGAGTAGCGTAAGTATTTCCCTCAGTTTTTGAGAACCAAGGTATCAATCCAGTAGGAGGCCACGCTCAAGTCCCTCGTACCTGCACAAAACGATAGCTACTCGCAACCAACACGATTAGGGGTTGTCAATCCCTTCACGGTCACTTACGAGAGTGAGATCTGATAGATATAATATTTTTGGTATTTTTGGTATAGAGATGGAAAGTAAAAAGTAAAAGCAAAGTAAAAAAGCAAAGCAAGATTAAAGTGATGGAGATTAATATGATGAGAATAGACCCGGGGGCCATAGGTTTCACTAGTGGCTTCTCTCAAGAGCATAAGTATTCTACGGTGGGTGAACAAATTACTGTTGAGCAATTGACATAATTGAGCATAGTTATGAGAATATCTAGGCATGATCATGTATATAGGCATCATGTCCGTGACAAGTAGACCGAAACGATTCTGCATCTACTACTATTACTCCACTCATCAACCGCTATCCAGCATGCATCTAGAGTATTAAGTTAAAAACAGAGTAACGCCTTAAGCAAGATGACATGATGTAGAGAGATAAATTCATGCAATATGAAATAAACCCCATCTTGTTATCCTCGATGGCAACGATACAATACGTGCCTTGCTGCCCCTTCTGTCACTGGGAAAGGACACCACAAGATCGAACCCAAAGCTAATCACTTCTCCCATGGCAAGAACTACCAATCTAGTTGGCCAAACCAAACGGATAATTCGAAGAGACTTGCAAAGATAACTAATCATACATAAAATAATTCAGAGAAGATTAAAATATTATTCATAGATAGACTTGATCATAAACCCACAATTCATCGGTCTCAACAAACACACCGCAAAAGAAGATTACATCGAATAGATCTCCACAAGAGAGGGGGAGAACTTTGTATTGAGATCAAAAAAGAGAGAAGAAGCCATCTAGCTACTAACTATGGACCCGAAGGTCTGAGGTAAACTACTCACACTTCATCGGATGGGCTATGATGATGTAGAAGCCCTCCGTGATGACGGCCCTCTCCGGCGGAGCTCCGGAACAGGCCCCAAGATGGGATATCATGGATACAGAAAGTTGAGGTAGTGGAATTAGGTTTTTGGCTCCTGTTCTAATCGTTTGGGGGTACGTAGGTATATGTAGGAGGAAGGAGTACGTCGGTGGAGAACCGAGGGGCCCACGAGGCAGGGGGCGCGCCCTAGGGGGGGCACCCCCACCCTCGTGACCGCCTCTCCGATGCCTTGGCGTAGGGTCCAAGTCTCCTGGATCACGTTTGGTGAGAAAATCATGTTCCCGAAGGTTTCATTCCGTTTGGACTCCGTTTGATATTCCGTTTCTTCGAAACACTAAAATAGGCAAAAAACAACAATTCTGGGCTGGGCCTCCGGTTAATAGGTTAGTCCCAAAAATAATATAAAAGTGGAAAATAAAGCCCAATATAGTCCAAAATAGTAGATAATACAACATGGGGCAATAAAAAATTATAGATACGTTGGAGACGTATCAGGCATCCCCAAGCTTAATTCCTGCTCGTCCTCGAGTAGTAAATGATAAAAAGAGAATTTTTGATGCGGAGTGCTACTTGGCATAATTTCAATGCAAATCTTCTTAATTGTGGTATGAATATTCAGATTAGGAAGATTCAAGACAAAAGTTCATATTGACATAAAGAATAATAATACTTCAAGCAAACCAACAAAGCAATTATGTTTTCTCAAAGTAACATGGCCAAAGAAAGTTTATCCCTACAAAATCATATAGTTTAGTCATGCTCCATTTTCATCACACAAGAATGCTCTCATCATGCACAACCCCGATGACAAGCCAAGCAATTGTTTCATACCTTAATAATTTCAAACTCATAAACTTTCACGCAATACATGAGCGTGAGCCATGGATATAGCACTATGGGTGGAATAGAATGATGGGGGTTATGTGGAGAAGACAAAAAGGATAAAGTCTCACATCAACGAGGCTAATCAACGGGCTATGGAGATGCCCATCAATTGATGTTAATGCAAGGAGTAGGGATTGCCATGCAACGGATGCACTAGAGCTATAAATGTATGAAAGCTCAACAAAAGAAACTAAGTGGGTGTGCATCCAACTTGCTTGCTCACGAAGACCTAGGGCACTTGAGGAGGCCGATTGTTGGAATATACAAGCCAAGTTCTATAATGAAAATTCCCACTAGTATATGAAAGTGATAACTCAAGAGACTCTCTATATGAAGAACATGGTGCTACTTTGAAGCACAAGTGTGAAAAAAGGAATAGTAGCATTGCCCATTTTTATTTATTTTCTTCTTTTTTTGGGCCTTCTTTTTTTCTTTGGCCTTTCCCCCTTTTTTTGGGACAATGCTCTATTGAATGATGATCATCACACTTTTATTTATTTACAACTCAATGATTACAACTTGATACTAGAACAAAGTATGACTCTATATGGATGCCTCCGGCGGTGTACCGGGATATGCAATGAATCAAGAGTGACAAGTATGAAAAAATTATGAACGGTGGCTTTGCCACAAATACTATGTCAACTACATGATCATGCTAAGCAATATGACAATGATGAATGTGTCATGATAAACTGGATGGTGGAAAGTTGCATGGCAATATATCTTTGAATGGCTATGGAAATGCCATAATAGGTAGGTATGGTGGCTATTTTGAGGAAGATATAAGGATGTTTATGTGTGAAAGAGCGTATCATATCACGGGGTTTGGATGCACCGGCGAAGTTTTCACCAACTCTCGATGTGAGAAAGGGCAATGCACGGTACCGTAGAGGCTAGCTATGATGGAAGGGTGAGAGTGCGTATAATCCATGGACTCAACATTAGTCATAAAGAACTCATATACTTATTGCAAAAATCTACAAGCCATCAAAAACCAAAGTATTACGCGCATGCTCCTAGGGGGATAGATTGGTAGGAAAAGACCACCGCTTGTCCCCGACCGCCACTCATAAGGAGGACAATCAAATAACACCTCATGTTTCAAATTTGTTACATAACGTTTACCATACGTGCATGCTACGTGACTTGCAAACTTCAACACAAGCACTTCTCAAATTCGCAACTACTCAACTAACATGACTTTGATATTATTACCTCCATATCTCAAAACAATTATCAAGCATCCAACTTTCTTAGTATTCAACACACTCAAAAGAAAGTTTCACAAATCTTGAATACCAAGCATGTTATTATTAAGCAAATTACCATGCTATTAAGATTCTCAAAATAATTTAAGTTAATCATGATATATCAATAGTTTCTTTAAAACAAATCCACCACCGTGTTAAAAAAATCTAAGTGAAGCACATAGAGCAAAATTATAACGCTCAAAAGATATAAGTGAAGCACATAGAGTATTCTATCAAATTTTAATTCATGTATGGCTCTCTCAAAAGGTGTGTACAGAAAGGATGATTGTGGCATACTAAAACACAAATACAAAAATAATACAAGACGCTCCAAGAAAAATACATATCATGTTGGTGAATAAAAATATAGCTCCAAGTAAATTACCGATGGAAGTGGACGAAAGAGGGGATGCCTTCCGGGGCATCCCCAAGCTTTGACTTTTTTGTGTCCTTGGATTATCTTGGGGGTGCCATGGGCATCCCTAAGCTTAGGATCTTGCCACTCCTTGTTCCATAATCCATCACAAGAATTCACCCAAAACTTGAAAACTTCACAACACAAAACTCAAAATAGAAAACCCGTGAGCTCCGTTAGAGAAAGAAAACAAAAGACCACTTCAAGGTACTGTAATGAACTCATTCTTTATTTATATTGGTTTTAAACCTACTGTATTCCAACTTCTCTATGGATTATAAACTATTTTACTAACCATAGATTCATCAAAATAAGCAAACAACACACGAAAAAAAGAATCTGTCAAAAACAGAACAGTCTGTAGTAATCTGTAGCTAGCGCAAGATCTGGAACCCCAAAAATTCTAAAATAAATTGCTGGACGTGAGGAATTTATCTATTAATCATCTTAAAAAATAATTAACTAAATATCACTCTTCAAATAAAAATGACAGCAGTTCTCGTGAGCGCTAAAGTTTCTGTTTTTTACAGCAAGTCCAACAAGACTTTCCCCAAGTCTTCCCAACGGTTCTACTTGGCACAAACACTAATTAAACACAAAAACACAACCAAAACAGAGGATAAATAATTTATTTATTACTAATCAGGAGAAAAAAACAAGGAATAAAAATAAAATTGGGTTGCCTCCCAACAAGCGCTATCGTTTAACGCCCCTAGCTAGGAATAAAAGCGAGGATAGATCTAGGTATTGCCATCTTTGGTAGGCAATCCATAAGTGGCTCTCATGATAGTTTCATATGGCAATTTTATTTTTTTCTTGGAAAGTGTTCCATGCCATTTTTTAATGGAAATTGAAATCTAATATTCCCTTCCTTCATATCAATAATCGCAGCAACCGTTCTAAGGAAAGGTCTACCAAGAATAATAGGGCAAGAAGGATTGCAATCTATATCAAGAACAATGAAATCTACGGGCACATAATTTATATTTGCAAGAATAAGAACATCATTAATCCTTCCCATAGGTTTCTTAATAGTAGAATCTTCAAGATGCAAGTTTATAGAGCAATCATCAAAATTGCGGAAATCTAGCAAATCACACAAAGTTTTGGGAATAGTAGAGACACTAGCACCCAAATCACACAAAGCATAAAACTCATGATCTTTAATTTTAATTTTAATAGTTGGTTCCCACTCATCGTAGAGTTTTCTAGGGATATAAACTTTCAACTCAAGTTCTTCTTCATAAGATTGCATCAAGGCATCAACAATATGTCCGGTGAAGGCTTTATGTTGACTATAAGCATGTGGAGAATTTAGCACAGATTGCAACAAGAAAATACAATCAATTAAAGAGCAACTTTCATAATTAAATTCCTTGAAATCCAATATAGTGGGTTTAGCAACATCTAGATTTTTATTTCTTTCAATCCCACTTTCATCAATTTCATCATAAAGATCTAAATACTCCGAATTTTAAGAACGCCTTCTAGGTAAAGGAAGATCATATTCAGTTTCATCAAGATTCATATTGCAAAACAAAGATTTAATAGGAGACACATCAATAACTTTTAGATCTTCATCTTGATTTTCATAGGAATTGGAAGAACACGCTTTAATAAAGGCATCTTTGGAAGCACGCATCCTAGCGGTTCTTTCCTTGCACTCATCAATGGAAATTCTCATGGCTCTGAGAGACTCATTGATATCATGCTTAGGAGGAATAGATCTAAGCTTTAAAGAATCAATCTCAAGAGAAATTCTATCAACGTTCTTAGCCAAATCATCAACTTTAAGCAATTTCTCTTCAAGCAAAGCATTAAAATTCTTTTGTGAATTCATAAACTCTTTAACACTATTCTCAAATTCAGAGGGCATCTTGTTATAATTTCCATAAGAGTTGTTGTAGGAATTCCCATAATTATTAGAAGGATTACTAGGATATGGCCTAGGATTAAAATTCCCTCTATAAGCGTTGTTACCAAAATTATTCCTACCAACAAAATTCACATCCATAGATTCATTGTTATTCTCAATCAAAGTAGACAAAGGCATATCATTAGGATCAGAAGAAACACTCTTAGTAGCAAATAATTTCATAAGTTCATCCATCTTTCCACTCAAAACATTGATTTCTTCTATCGCATGCACTTTTTTATTAGAAGATCTTTCAGTATGCCATCGAGAATAATTAACAATGCATCTAGGAGTTTAGTAGCATATCCTAAAGTGATTTCCATAAAAGTGCCTCCCGCGGCCGAATCTAAAAGATTTCTAGAAGCAAAATTCAATCCAGCATAAATTTTTTTGTATAATCATCCACAAATTCAAACCATGAGTAGGACAATTACGTATCATTAATTTCATTCTCTCCCAAGCTTGTGCAACATGTTAATGATCAAGTTGCTTAAAATTCATAATATCGTTCCTAAGAGAGATGAACTTAGCGGGAGGGAAATACTTAGAGATAAAAGCATCTTTGCACTTGTTCCAAGAATCAATACTATTCTTAGGCAAAGACGAAAACCAAGCTTTAGCACGATCTCTAAGCGAAAAAGGAAATAGCTTCAATTTAACGACATCATTGTCGACATCTTTTTTCGTTTGCATATCACATAAATCAACGAAGCTATTCAGATGAGTAGCGGCATCTTCACTAGGAAGGCCAGCGAATTGATCTTTCATAACAAGATTCAACAAAGCAGTATTGATTTCACAAGATTCAGTATTGGCAAGAGGAGCAATCGGAGTGCTAAGGAAATCATTATTATTGGTATTGGTGAAGTCACACAATTTGGTAGTATCTTGAGCCATCGCAACAAACAAGCAATCTAACACACAAGCAAAAAAAAGGCAAGCATGCAAAAGAGGCAAATAGAGAGGGAGGATAGAGAGAGAGAGAGAGGGCGAATAAAACGGCAAGGGTGAAGTGGGGGAGAGGAAAACGAGAGGCAAATGGCAAATAATGTAATGCGAGAGATAGGGATTGTGATGGGTACTTGGTATGTTGACTTTTTGCGTAGACTCCCCAGCAACGGCGCCAGAAATCCTTCTTGCTACGTCTTGAGCTTGCATTGGATTTCCCCGAAGAGGAAGGGATGATGCAGCAGAGTAGCGTAAGTATTTCCCTCAGTTTTTGAGAACCAAGGTTCAATCCAGTAGGAGGCCACGCTCAAGTCCCTCGTACCTGCACAAAACGATAGCTACTCGCAACCAACGCGATTAGGGGTTGTCAATCCCTTCACGGTCACTTATGAGAGTGAGATCTGATAGATATACTATTTTTGGTATTTTTGGTATAGAGATGCAAAGTAAAAAGTAAAAGCAAAGCAAGATTAAAGTGATGGAGATTAATATGATGAGAATAGACCCGGGGGCCATACGTTTCACTAATGGCTTCTCTCAAGAGCATAAGTATTCTACGGTGGGTGAACAAATTACTGTTGAGCAATTGGCAGAATTGAGCATAGTTATGAGAATATCTAGGCATGATCATGTATATAGGCATCACGTCCGTGACAAGTAGACTGAAACGATTCTGCAGCTACTACTATTACTCCACTCATCGACCGCTATCCAGCATGCATCTAGAGTATTAAGTTAAAAACAGAGTAACGCCTTAAGAAAGATGACATGATGTAGAGAGATAAATTCATGCAATATGAAATAAAACCCATCTTGTTATCCTCGATGACAACGATACAATACATGCCTTCCTGCCCCTTCTGTCACTGGGAAAGGACACCACAAGATCGAACCCAAAGCTAAGCACTTCTCCCATGGCAAGAACTACCAATCTAGTTGGCCAAACCAAACGGATAATTCGAAGAGACTTGCAAAGATAACCAATCATACATAAAAGAATTTAGAGAAGATTCAAATATTATTCATAGATAGACTTGATCATAAACCCACAATTCATCGGTCTCAACAAACACACCGCAAAAAGAAGATTACATCAAATAGATCTCCACAAGAGAGGGGGAGAACTTTGTATTGAGATCCAAAAAGAGAGAAGAAGCCATCTAGCTACTAACTATGGACCCGAAGGTCTGAGGTAAACTACTCACACTTCATCGGAGGGGCTATGATGATGTAGAAGCCCTCCGTGATGACGGCCCTCTCCGGTGGAGCTCCGGAACAGGCCCCAAGATGGGATCTCGTGGATACAAAAAGTTGCGGCGGTGTAATTAGGTTTTTGGCTCCTGTTCTGATCGTTTGGGGGTACGTAGGTATATATAGGAGGAAGGAGTACGTCGGTGGAGCACCGAGGGGCCCACGAGGCAGGGGGCGCGCCCTAGGGGGGGCGCCCCCACCCTCGTGACCGCCTCTCCGATGCCTTGGCGTAGGGTCCAAGTCTCCTGGATCACGTTCGGTGAGAAAATCACGTTCCCGAAGGTTTCATTCCGTTTGGACTCCGTTTGATATTCCGTTTCTTCAAAACACTGAAATAGGCAAAAACAACAATTCTGGGCTGGGCCTCCGGTTAATAGGTTAGTCCCAAAAATAATATAAAAGTGGAAAATAAAGCCCAATATAGTCCAAAATAGTAGATAATATAGCATGGAGCAATCAAAAATTATAGATACGTTGGAGACGTATCAGGGACATATGTGGATGTGAGAAAGTAGTTGAGGGTTTTGGAGCATGTCACTAAGCACTTTGAGCAAGCAAGCCATTAAGCAGCACCTCATCCCCTCTTAATAGTATTGGCTTTCCTATGGACTCAATGTGATCTTGGATAACTAAAATAAAATGTAGAGTCCTGATCTTTGAGCTTGAGCCAATCCTTTGTCCTCAGCATCTTGAAGGGGTTCCACATCCTCTAGTCCATGCCACTCCATTGTTAAACTTATCTGAAACATACTAGATAGAAGCATTAGTCCAACAAGAGATATGTTGGCATTAATTACCAAAATCACCCAGGGAGCACTTGTGCTTTCACCCCCCACATATATCTATATAGGTGGGAGGGGGAGGGAGCAGCAGGAGGCATGTCGAAGTAGGAGGAATCCTACTTGGGGCCTAATCCTATTCGGCCTCCCCCTTTCCATGTTTTCCGGTGGGAGAAGGAAAGAGGAGGGGAGAGAGAAGGAAAGGGGAGACTGAATTGCCCCTTCCTTTATCTCCTCTCCCTTTCCTTTCTCCCCCCTGTTTGGCCATGTATGGGGCGCACCAACCCACTAGGGGCTGGTCTGTCCCGCCATAGGCCCAATAAGGCCCATATCTTGCCCGGGGGTGCCCGGAACCCCTTTCTGGTGACCCGATACGTACCCGGTACCCCCAAAACACTTCTGGTGTCCAAATACTATCGTCCTATGTATGAATATTTACCTCTCGACCATTTCGAGACTCCTCGTCATGTCCGTGATATCATCCGGGACTCCGAACAACATTCGGTCATCAAATCACATAACTCATACAATATAAAATCGTCATCGAACGTTAAGCGTGCGGACCCTACGGGTTCGAGAACTATGTAGACATGACTGAGACACCTCTCTAGTCAATAACCAATAGTGGAACCTGGATGCTCATATTGGCTCCCACATATTCTACGAAGATCTTTATCGGTCAAACCGCATAACAACATATGTTGTTCCCTTTGTCATTGGTATGTTACTTGCCTGAGATTCGATCGTCGGTATCATCATACCTTGTTCAATATTGTTACCGGCAAGTCTCTTTACTCGTTCCGTAATGCAACATCCTGCAACTAACTCATTAGTCACATTGCTTGCAAGGCTCATAGTGATGTGCATTACCGAGAGGGCCCAAAGATACCTCTCCGATACACGGAGTGACAAATCCTAATCTCGATCTATGCCAACCCAACAAACACCTTCGGAGACACCTGTAGAGCATATTTATAATCACTCAGTTACGTTGTGACATTTGATAGCACACAAGGTGTTCCTCCGGTATTCGGGAGTTGCATAATCTCATAGTTAGAGGAACATGTATAAGTCATGAAGAAAGCAATAGCAATAAAACTAAACGATCATAATGCTAAGCTAACAGATGGGTCTTGTCCATCACATCATTCTCTAATGATTTGATCCCATTCATCAAATGACAACACATGTCTATGGTCAGGAAACATAACCATCTTTGATTAACGAGCTTGTCAAGTAGAGGTATACTAGGGACATTCTGTTTTGTCTATGTATTCACACATGTACTAAGTTTCCGGTTAATACAATTCTAGCATGAATAATAAACATTTATCATGATTTAAGGAAATATAAATAACAACTTTATTATTGCCTCTAGGGCATATTTCCTTCAGGCCCAGCTTCAGCATCAACAACTCAACACCCTCGTGAGACGGACGACACCAAGACCTCCATGAGGGGTGGCTCCCTCAGGCTGTCTCCCGAGGAGCGGAGATTTCTATGCAATGTTCACCTCGCGAGGTTTGGATGATGTGAGCCGTGACAACCAAGGCCAGGAAGGCGCCAGCGGGCGCAGCGTACCAGTTTCCTCTTTGGTGCTAAGGAGGCAAGCGCAGGCGCGGAGTCCCGAGGAATCATGCAAAGGTTTCCATTCTGGTGCAACAAGACCAAGCACTACAAAAAAAAGACACATCCATGACATTTTGGGCCGAACGAATTTTTTTTCTGTCATACATATGACACTTCTTACGATAATTGTGACAAAACCCGGTATCATCATAGATGTGGTGGGCTCCTACTTCTATGACAAAAAATCATGGCTCCACCCACGAAGGGTCCACGAAGAAGCAACCACCCACAAAGGGTCCACGAAGAAGCAACCTTGTCTATCCCACCATGGCCATCGCCCACACAGGACTTGCCTCACTAGCGGTAGATCTTCACGAAGTAGGCGATCTCCTTGCCCTTACAAACTCCTTGGTTCAACTCCACAATCTTGTCGGAGGCTCCCAAGTAACACCTAGCCAATCTAGGAGACACCACTCTCCAAGAAGTAACAAATGGTGTGTAGGTAATGAACTCCTTGCTCTTGTGCTTCAAATGATAGTCTCCCCAACACTCAACTCTCTCTCATAGGATTTGGATTTGATGGAAAGAAGGTTTGAGTGGAAAGCAACTTGGGAAGGCTAGAGATCAAGATTCATATGGTAGGAATGGAATATCTTGATCTCAACACATGAGTAGGTGGTTCTCTCTCAGAACATATGAGTTGGAATGGTGTGTGCGTTCTGATAGCTCTCTCCATGAATGAAGAGGAGGTGGAGGGGTATATATAGCCTCCACACAAAATCCAACCGTTACACACAGTTTTCCAATCTCGGTGGGACCGAATCAACAAACTCGGCCGGACCAAAAATGTAAACCTAGTGACCGTTAGAGATTTTCGGTGGGACTGACATGCAACTCGGTAGGACCGATATGGTTAGGGTTTGGGCATAACGTAATCTCGGTGAGACCGATTACACACACTCGGTGAGACCGAATTTGGTAATTAGCTAACCAGAGAGTTGGTCAGGCAAACTCGGTGGGACCGATTTGCCTTTCGGTGAGACCGAAAAGTTACAAAAAGGAAACACTGAATTTACATTGCAATCTCGGTGTGACCGATTGCATATCTCGGTGGGACCGAGAATATTGCAATAGGTAACAGAGAGTTTGCAATCCCATCTCGGTGAGACCGAGATCCCTATCAGTAGAACCGAATTGATTAGGGTTTGGCAGTGGCTTATGACAAGTGAAATTCGGTGGCGCCGGATAGGAAGAATCGGTAGGACCGAGTTTGGCTTAGGGTTTAGGTCATATGTGGAAGTGGGAAAGTAGCTGAGGATTTTGGAGCATATCATTAAGCACATGAAGCAAGAGGCTCATTAAGCAACACCTCATCCCTCCTTGATAGTATTGGCTTTTCCTATGGACTCAATGTGATCTTGGATCACTAAAATGTAAAATGAAGAGTCTTGAGCTTTAAGCTTTAGCCAATCCTTTGTCCTTAGCATCTTGAAGGAGTTCCCACAACCTTTAGTCCATGCCACTCCATTGTTGAACTTATCTGAAACATGCTAGATAGAAATGTTAGTCCAACAAGAGATATGTTTTCATCAATTATCAAAACCACCTAGGGAGCACTTGTGCTTTCAATCTCCCCCTTTTTGGTAATTGATGGCAACATACATCAAAGCTTTAGATAAAGATATAAAGAACAGCAAGTAAAGCTTTGGAAGGACATGTAACAAGCATAGGCTCCCCCTACATGTATGCACTCCTGTAAATATGAAATATAGAGACATGTGAGAGCATAACCATGACAGAGTAGGCAACGTGTTACATGCATCTTGGCCACATGCATCAGAGCAAAAGATTTTCAAGGAAAATACCTTCATGCTCATGAGTCCTTCTTGCAAACAGTATGTATCATAAGCAAGAACTCCTCATACTCATGATTTTGATGCATATACTTACCTTGTGGTCTTGAGTTGGCTTAGGATGGAATGAACCTGCACAAACAAGGTTAGATAACACAGGTACGTCCACTAGCCAGAGCAAACAAAAGAAACCACAAGAATACCAAGATTGGGATGACATGTAGAGAGTGAGTACAAGGTACCATATTGAATTCAACATGTCCCCAAGAATAAAGATATGCAATGAATTTGACTGATTTCTTTCCCTTAGGTGTCTTGCTCCCCCTGAATCTTACATGGGATATTGGGAGAAGATAGGAAACAGAAAATCAGAGCTGAAAGATATGAATAGAACTTAAATTCAAATGAGTTCATATGAACATGTCTTTCCCCCAAAAAGACATGTGGCATCTCTCCTCTTGAACATCAAGCATCTGGGATCCTTGAGTATTTTCTCTCCCCTTGGAGATTTCTTTCTCCCCCTTAATATATGGGATCCTTGAGTATTCTCTCCCCCTTAGGTGATAAGCTTTTGATGTGATCTCTCTCTCCCTGATGATAAGCTTTGATGTGATCTCTCTCTCCCCCTTTGACATCAATTTCCAAGAAGGTTTTTCCTGGAATCCGTCGAATAGGTTTGGTCCTTGAGATTCAGTACAAAGCAGGGAATAAAACTGTGATGCTTGTAGAGGACAAGATTCATTGAGTGGAGCTGGATCAGAAGAAATATAGAATATGTGGCAAACTGTTTTTCCTGTTGCGAAATCGGTGGCACCGAGTGGCATGTTTCGGTAGTACCGAAGGGATTCGGTTGGACCGAAAATGGCAATTCGGTGAAACCGAGTTCATCACAGAGAAAAACACTTGTCACCTCAGCTCACTAGTCAAGTAAGATCTCACAAAGATTTGCAATGAATTAGCTGAAAGATTTGCAAGGAATTTGATGCAGAAATATGCAGAACAAAAATCAAAAAGAAAAGGGTAAAAGGTTTCTAGATGAAGTTTTTTTTAATTGAAAAAGAAAGAAACAAATATGCAAGGGACAAATGCAATAACTCAGAAAGGAACACAAGAGAACTTCATCTAGAATTGGGCGGTGACATAGTCACCTATGTTAGAGTATATTGACTTAGGAGTCAAGTTAGAACACTTGATCATAGGTCATACTCATCGTTTAAGCTCAAAATGGGGTTACCATTTTTCGTTTAAGCATCTTGATGTATTCACATCTTGTTGAGTTGCTTTGACTCATGTCTTGGAGTAAAGCTTCTCTAAGATGGAATAACATACCTTGGGTGGTGATGTGGTTCTTGCTCATGTAGTTGAACTTGTGTGGGTGCTCAAGGTTGATGTAGTTCATCAAGAGTTGGGAGCACCACTTGGAGTTTGAGTTCATCTACCTACATGGGTTAGTTCTTGCAAGGAAGAGCACTTGTGTATCCAAAAATGACAATCATGAAGCTTAACATAGAGTTTGTCAAAGGATATGTTTGAATGGTTTTGTGCTTCCTTGTCTTCAACCACTATTGTGTAGAGTCTTGGTGATGTAGAGATTGCTCAAGATATGAGTGAGTCGCAATCTCATGGAATTAGATTCAACCAAGCACCTACATGGGTTAGACAACATGCAAGGTGCAAATATATCCAAGACATAAGATAGTTATCATAAGAGATATATCATGGATTAGTCATAAGCTCATGTCTTGCATGTATCCAATGGAGTTTCTACTCCAAGTTCGAAGCATCAATGATGTTCAATTCTCCTCTCAACCTGCAAAACACTTTCTCATCAAGTGGTTTAGTGAATATATCCGCTAATTGCTTGTCGGTGCGAACATGCTTAAGATTGATGTCACCCTTAGCAACATCCGTTTCAAAATAGATGACTCAACTTTGTATTAAGTTAGTACAAAGTTGAGTCCACTATTTTGGAACGGAGGAAGTATATCCTAATTTCACATATCTAACTCGGATTAAGACTTCTGCTCCAATACAGATTGGTATTCACATGGCGTTAAACTTTAACACATGCAGCAAGTACAAATTAGTCATGCTATTGATCTACCTTAACCTACAATTTATGTTACTATTAAAACAAGATAAATATCCTCCCAATATTATTATTAGGTTTTGGCCATAGTTATAGCCATGTTTATTCGGCTAATCAGGCCTTCAACTCTGACGTGTCTATATAAAGAGGATGATGTCCCAAAAATCCATCCAGAGTTCCAAACCATGATCCACTTGCACGAAGACGAATTAATGCATCAATCTGGTGCTTTTGAACCGGTACATGAAGAATAAGGTATCTAGAAGTTATCATGTATTTGATCAACCCCATTTTGATCAATTATTTTCTCATTCAAAAGCCAGGATAAAAAAGAAACTAGATCATCATTGTTTTTTTACTTCTTATTTTTCCAAATTAACTCCCGATTCCTCAGTGTACATAGATTGAACACCACACAAATTGATCAGTGAGGAACCTTTGGCTGAACATCGGAGTTGCCGTAGGCACCTTCATTAATGAATTTGAATTTGACCGAAATATCCACTATTGTATGATATCTGGGGTCAATATTATATACGCATGTGTCCGACCACAGTTAAATACATGGACCAGACATACGCAACAGTTTCATATTAAACCACGGATGTATCAAATTGCATAGGTGTGGTCATAGCTGTTCAAGACATGCATTACTACTGATGGATATATTATTTTACAGGCCTTCTTTGCTCCTTTCTCTCCTAGATCGCCTACAAAAAGTGGTCAACATCCACATTAGACAGCGCACACAAGATATGATTGTCAACGCAGGATGCTAGGATGAAGTATGAGTTTCTTAACTTAACTATTCAAAGTAGACCCTTGGCAAGTCTTCTTTGTCTCTGTACTACGTGTAGAAACATAACTAGAAGAATTTATAGGATGAAACTTTCTTTCAAAATGCATGTCCACTATCAATACAAGGCCAAGGATCGACAAACATTCCTTTGGTTTTATTTTTGTATAATGAGTGTGATGTACCAATCTGAGCCGCTAACAAATGAAGGATGGAAATGACTGAGCCTCTAAAATATTCCCCTCCACAACAAATAAAATTATGTTTATACATATTGGTACTTTAAAATGTAGTACAAGTGCATATACTAGGCAATCTGCTTTACTACAGATTTCCATGACTCTTGGTGACATAAGCTCTCTATAAGTTATATATGCGTTCTCCTATTTGCACTTTCTAAAGTTATGATGTCCTTTAATTAGAAATTATTTAGCTCACTTGAGTAAGAAGCATTGTTCATTTACTCTCACTTAACTGGAAGGATATCAAGTGTCAAGAATGATTCATAAATATATGTGCCCCCTTACTACTTTTTTCAAGAAGGGGATTATTTATCAATAGAAACTTATGATTAAGGAAAAATATTTTCTGCACATAGTAGTTCTCCAAAATAAAATACTACATCCATATCACTAAGAGATGATGCTCTTCTTATTCGTATCATAAAGGACTAACAACGACAATGTGACTATTCTGAGATAGTTAGTGTTCAAATCCATGTATGCATGAAGGAATGCTGGGATTTCTAATTATCAGTGTTCATAAAATTAAAATAGAAACAATATACATATCTGCAGGTAGCAGCCTATCTCAAAGCATATATCTTTAAACACCAAATTTAATTCATCGAACAGTCCAATGTACGGAAAACTTACTCATAGAAATACGCCCCTTATGAGTTACTATGTTCTATAATATGAATTCTAAAATAATAGCAAATACCTAGCCCATGCGTTTGCACGGGTTCGCGACTAGTACTCCTAATAGAAGATCAGACAGTTAACTACAGCCAATTGTAGCAATTGTATTTGTTTCTCATGTATTTACTACAACCAAATTCAATTTATTTCTCACATGGTATACAATAACATAATGGACCCACAACTATTGAACATCGCATTACAGAATTGAACCAAACAGTTAACTAAACACTACTACACAAATGAACCAAATGTTAACTGAGCACCACATTGCACAATGTATAACCAAACCAAGCATGCTTGACAACTTGGAAATATAGCAATTGTATTTGTTTCTCATGTATTTTGCAAAGATAAATTCGATTTATTTCTCACGTGGAAGACAATACAAAATTGCATCCTGAAGAATTGAACATCACATTCGCAGAATTGAACCAAACAGTTAACTGAAGACGACAACTAATTAAAAATAGTTAATAAGTGAGCACCACACTGCACGACATATAGAACATATACACTAGAGCACCAGATTGCATGGTAAAATTAGATAGAACAATTCACTAGAATTTGTGAAGGAAAGGCAGGAGTAGCACATGCAACGAGTAAACCGAGCATGCTTAACCGACGTAGCTAGCAAATGGCAAGGTGCTCCTCCAAGATTGGGGGTCGGCACGAATGGCAGCCATCACGACCTCATCCGCGTGTGCGGCCGTGATTTGCTTCTCCGCTGCCAAATGCTCCTTGAGATCCTGGCTATACTGCATGCATCATGGCTTAGGGCGGCGCTTATTTGGTGGAGGGGTCGGTGATTTTAGTGGAAGGTGCCGCGCTCGCGCCGGTGGTCAGGGCATGTGGGATGTGGAGGGAGGAGGAGGATGGGGGTCGGGTGTGGATTACCTGCCTGGATAGACGAGGCCGAGCAGCGTGAAGGAGGGTCGATGACGAGGAGGCGGCACTGCAAGCAAGGAGTGAAGGTTTCAACTTGGAAAGGAAGGCAGAAAGAGGGGAAATGTGGCTTTTGGTAAGGGGGAGGGGGCGGGGAGGTAGATATTTCCACGGAAGCCGAAAATTTGGAATCGCTTCAGCCAAAAAACTGGCGCGTAAAGTGTCATCAGACACGATCCCTTATTCAGAACTGTGTACGATATGTGGACATCACAAACGATTCAGATAGCTTCACCCGTGTGTGATGAGTTTGAACATCAAAAGTTTTGGTCCGAATTTCTATGGTTACAGTGGTCATCCATGTCATTGCCTAATTTGGGTACACAAAGGAGACTACAGCACACCTACACTTCTTAATCGAGCAAGTTCAACAATTAAACAGAGCTAGCTGACCTAAACATTACTCTAACAAATTAAAGACCGGTGCTCTTAATTAAACAAAACAAAGAGTACTACTACGGCTGGTGCTCGTCGATCTTCGCTGCCGCCTCCATGTCCAACTCGCGCCCGACGGTCTCCTGGGGAAGGGGCTCCATGGCATCCATCGCACCATACTCGGCAAGCATCTCGCCATCTGTGTCTGCCATCTCTTTGGAAAAGGCTGCCACGAGCTGGGTGTGGGCGGATGCAATTTGGGCTTGGACGGGCTCCGTCGTTGCAAGGTATGCGGCGGAGGAACGGACAGCTGCTCGAACGCTCTCGGCGATTGAAAGCTCTTTCGCCGTGGGTTGCCGACCATTGTCGGAGAAGCTTCGTTCGATTTGTGCGATGACCGCCAAGAGCTGGGCGTGGGCGGCCTCCATCAGGGCTAAGGCCACCGCTGCGGAACGGACAGTTGTTGTGCCGCTCTCGCCAGTTGCTATCCCCGAGGCAGATATTGCTGCTGCCACCTGAGAAGCAACAACGGTCGTTTGGGCTGCCTTTGCCACCCGGTCACAGATTGTGGCCGCGCTCATGCACCTTGTTAGCACACGGATGGCGGCTGCGGCCACGCTCTCGCCGGAGTGGGCTACCAAAGTTGCCCTCACGACACGGGTCCACGTGCCCATCTTTCACCATTGATGATTGAATAGTGAAATGATATTTGGGGAGCGAGCTAATGTGCTTGAGACGCCGGCTGTGGACTGTAGCCAACGCACCTTCTCGCGTAAGCCATAGGCGTACTATACACCGACGGTGCTCCAGGATATTTTGTGCTGCATCTCACACGGTTGCTGATAATAAACTCTGTGTGATCTACTTGATTTTTCATCTTGATTTGAATTACATAATGGGGTCACATCGAAAATGGACGGTGTTTGAATTGCTAGACCTTTAATCTGGAGTGAACATACAACTATATGTGTGTCCTAAAAGAATTGGAATTTTTCAGGGTTTGTTTGAACATTTTATACATTAAATTGGTTTTCTAGCCATTTCAGGTGCATAATTCAAATTCGAACTACATGCACATGCTCCAGTGCATATAAATTGGTTGAAAATCAAATATGTGTCCTTGGGTGCATGCTTAGGTCCCATGCAAGAAATGGGAATGAATTTCAAACACCAGGGCACCGTTGATTGCCGGCAAAACATTGAGATGCCTTGTTTTTAAATTCTAGTAAATCCAAAACCCTTCTGAAATTCATGAAACTTGGCATGCTATCTGGAGCGGCATCGACATGTCATGGTAAAAGTTTTGTCCCATTTGGGGCAGGTTTGGGTATATGCTTCTCACAAACCAGAGCTTCTCACAACAAGCATGATGGTTTTCGGTAGGGAACGTCCCACCTTTGGGGGTGAAACGATATCCATTGCCTCTTATTGCTTTCAAATTTTTTTCTCGTGTCCACATAGAACAGCAGGAGTGTTGTGTGAATTTTTGTGATTTTTGGCGTTCGTTTATGTGCATTAACTGAGTTTTCAATGCATTTATGTGCATAATTCAAATTTGAACTACATGCACATGCTCCATTGCATATAAATTTGTTGAAAAAACAAATATGTGTCCTTGGGTGCATGCTTAGGTCCCATGCAAGAAATAGGAATGAATTTCAAACACCAGGGCACCGTTGATTGCCGGCAAAACATTGAGATGCCTTGTTTTTAAATTCTAGTAAATCCAAAACCCATCCAAAATTCATGAAACTTGGCATGCTATCATGGAGCGGTATCAACATGAGGTGGTAAAAGTTTTGTCCCATTTGGGGCAGGTTTGGGTATATGCTTCTCACAAACCGGAGCTTCTCACAACAAGCATGATGGTTTTTGGAAGGGGACGTCCCACCTTTGGGGATGAAACGATATCCATTGCCTCTTATTGCTTCCAAAAATTTCCTCGTTTCAACATAGAACAACAGGAGTGTTGTGTGATTTTTTGTGATTTTTCGGGGTTCGTTTGGACATTTTTATGCATTAACTGATTTTTCAATGCAATTATGTGCATAATTCAAATTTGAACTACATGCACATGCCCTAGTACATATAAATTGGTTGAAAAAAACAAATATGTGTCCTTGGGTGCATGCTTAGGTCCCATGCAATAAATGGGAATGAATTTCAAACACCAGGGCACCATTGATTGCCAGAAAAACATTGAGATGCCTCGTTTTTAAATTCTAGTGAATCCAAAACCCGTCTGAATTTCATGAAACTTGGCATGCTATCATGGAGCGGCATCAACATGCTGTGGTAAATTTTTTGTCCCATTTGGGGCAGGTTTCGGTATATGCTTCTCACAAGCTGGAGCTTCTCACAACAAGCATGATGGTTTTCGGTAGGGAACATCCCACCTTTGGGGACGAAACGATATCCATTGCCTCTTATTGCTTCCAAAAATTTCCTCGTTTCAACATAGAACAACAGGAGTGTTGTGTGATTCTTTGTGATTTTTCGGGGTTCGTTTGGACATTTTTATGCATTAACTGAGTTTTCAATGCATTTATGTGCATAATTCAAATTTGAACATGGACATGCTCCAGTGCATATAAATTAGTTGAAAAATCAAATTTGTGTCCTTGGGTGCATGCTTAGGTCCCATGCAAGAAATGGGAATGAATTTCAAACACCAGGGCACCGTTGATTGCCGGCAAAACATTGAGATGCCTCGTTTTTAAATTCTAGTAAATCCAAAACCTGTCTAAATTCATGAAACTTGGCATGCTATCATGGAGCGGCATCAACATGAGGTGGTTAAAAATTTGTCCCATTTGGGGCAGGTTTGGGTATATGCATCTCACAAACCGGAGCTTCTCATAACAAGCATGATGGTTTTCGGTAGGAACGTCCCTATCGGGGGAAACGACACCTATGGGATCACTAGGGTCCCTTTTTGCTACGGTTGGCGGGCATGGGGTTGTGCAAAGAGCGGGTCTAGAAGGCAGCACGGGGATCGTTTACACAGGTTCAGGCCGCGAGGTTGCGTAATACCCTAGTCCTGCTTTGGTGTATATTTGAGTGTTCTTGAATCCTTGAACTAGCTACGATGCGTGCATCGTCCAAAAATCCGAATCCTTCTCCAGTATGCCTTGGGCCTCCTTTTATAGTCAAAAGGGGCAGCCACAGTGGCACACAGGAGGTGGAAAGGTATACAGTAATCGAGTCTATCTTCTGGCACAGTAGGACGAACGCATTTAATGCATTTCCGACATGCCCTTCTTGCTTTATTGGGGACGGCAAGGAAGCTCGTCCCAGTTGTCGCTACTTCGCCTGGCTTTGACGCGCGTCCGAACTGACGAGGCGTGTAGTGCCATGTTGGATGGCTGCTGAGTTGGTGTGGTGGTTGAATCTTCATGAAGATCTGCATGCCACCACGCATGTGCTTGTCGAGTCGGCCTAGAGGCCGCACGTCGCCACGCAGGCGCCTGCCCAGCTGGTGGGCTGGCAGCTGCATAGGAACGGTGGTGGAGTCTTGGCGGACGTGGGCCTGGCTACGGCCCCGCGGATGTTTTCGGCAAGAGTCTTGTCGGGACCCCGGCAAGGGTCTTGCCGCGACATCTTAGTCGTCCCCAGTAAGGGTCTTGCCGGGGAGTCTTGTGGGTATCCTTGGCAAGGATCTTGCCGAGGATCGTCGTCTTTTGGTCATCATCTAGTCTTGTGTGCTTCTGGTTTCCACAAAGATAAACATGCCACCATGGAGGTGCCTACCGAGCCTCGGTTCCAATGCTGGTTGATGGTGTTGGAACTCTTGGGCTCAAGTGGGGGCGGCTCTGCTGGTGTCGGGCAAGTTGCCCCGACAAGGTTCTTGCCGGGCTGCAGAGGCCGCCCCGCGAAGGGCCTTGCCGGGGGAGTCCACCTCGCCCCTCTGCTCTTCGTGTTTCTGGCTTGGCGTTGTTTTGGTTGTCTTGTGGCTTTGCTTCCTTCCTCTGCCCCACTAGGTGTGGCCGCGGGCTGGCTCCAACTGCCCGCGCACAAGTAAAGGGGTACAAAATAGGACCCCTGCTTTTGTGCACCGATAGGAGCCCCCGGGCCTGGGCCATACAAAAGTGTGACGCGTTGTTGGGATAGGCCCAAAACGGTGCGCGGGCATGCAGGGCTGAGTTTTACTGCTGTAACTCCCTCGCTCGTCGCACTTTCCCATGACCCACGTTGAATGCGCGATGTGGGGGTCATGCATGACATGGGGGTCATGCGTGGGGCGGTTGCTGCCCTCATGCGTCACATCACAGTGAATGGTAAAGAGGCAGCCCGCGCCTTCCCCATAAAATGGAGGAAAACGCAGGGGCGCGGCTCATTTACTAGGTGGACTCGGGTCGCGACCTTCAAGGTGCCCGCGCCCCACGGTCATGGGGTGGAATGCGGTCGTTTGAGTCGCCCTCTTGATTCCGGTTCACTTGCCACATGTCCTTCATGCCCCGAGGAGGGTAGGTGGTGGACGCGGAGGGCACATGCCATAATGTGGAGGCGGGAAACTGGGTCATCGCTGATTGGAGCAGCGGGTCAGTCCCGATTCCCCATGCCGCTTGGCAGCCGGATTGGTCGAGCGGGGCGGTCGAGCCTCGGCCGCGCCCCTTTATAAGGAGAAAGGGAGGGGATGGCGTCCTTTGATCCTTCAGCACTCATCTCCTCCGCCTCGACCCCTTTCTTCCCTTCATCATGGCGAGAGGGCGTGTTGGTGCTGCGATGGCGGCGACGAGGGCCTCCACTCGACAACATGCCCTTCCTTCCCAAGAGCTCATGGTGGTGGAGCCATCCATGAGAGGAAGGGGGAGGGGGCGAGGCCGAGGCCGCCGTGGCGCTCGGGGAGGAGGAGCAAGCGGCCCCTCCTCCAATGGAGGGCCATATCCGTGACCAGCCCCGCGAGTTCTACATCAGGCTGCGCAGGCCAGTGCGCGGCCGTCTTCGTCTTCCCACTCCATTTTCTCGGGATATGGAGCTTGACCCGCCTCAGGCCTTGAGGTTGCACATGAGGGGCTGCGGGAATGGCAGCATGCGGGTCGACGTCGACTTCCCAGCCCCTCATGTTATGTATCTCTGCCGTGGGTGGAAGACCTTCGCACGTGCTCATAGCCTGTCAGAGGGGCTCGTCCTCCAATTCAAATTGATGGAGGACGGCCTGCTCTCCATCAAGGTCTTCGGTCTCTTGGGAAGTCGCTTGAGGTGTTGTGCGGAGAGCTTCTCTGATGGCGAACCCTCCTCCTCAAGCGGGGGTGACGAGGAGGACAGCGACAGCGACGTCGAGGGCGTCAAGTGGGAGGACGTCGACTCCGACTCCGACTAACCGTGCCGCCCCCCTCCCTCGGCCCCATGCCTTTCCGAGGGTCTTCCTCGTCAAGCTCTCCATGGGCGCGCTCCCCGCCATTCTCTTTTCGCCTTCACCTACCGCACCTGGGAGGAAAGGGGCAAGAACGGAGATCACGGGGAACCTATATTTTTCTTTAAAATTGTAGGCACTTGCCAAATCTTAATTTCTATATAATGTAATCTCTCGAGCCCATGCTTGTATTCTGTAACCCTTGCACTTGCATCAGCATATTAATGAAAAAGTCTAGTCCTGCCGGTAACTCGTGCACGTGTACGTTCGTGCGGAGGCGAAATGCCCTCTTAGTGTAAATAAACGAGTCCTTCCGGCAAGCCACCTTGCCGACGCCCCTTGCGCCTGCCGGAGAATCACATCTGCCGAGTTACAGACAAAGGGCCCATCCCCCCGTCCACCTCTTTTTGACAAGGTTCACCACGACCATTCTGACCGAAGGAGCGTTCGAGTCAGAAATGGGAGCCCCCAAGTCCTTAAAGACGAGTGGCAAGGTTTTCTAATGCACAAGTCATAAGTTACAAACACGAATGGGTAATAGGTAAACTTTATCTGTTTGGTTTGCCTGGGATCGCCGTGCCGGGCAGTCTTCTCGACTTCTTGCCGGAGCCGGGTCCTTGGCGGGATCGCGTGTCTTTGTCGTGACTGGAAAGAAGTGAGGACAAAAGCATGGAACCTCGGTGGTTAACTAACGTTTATTGGAATCAAATAGCAGTACAATACCCTGGACAAGCATGCATATATGTATATACACAAACATGGAAATCGACAGGAAACTATACATACTAAGGGATTCCTCTTCCCTGACTGCGCACAAGGTCTGCGCCTGGCTCCGTACATAGGGTTACATGCTTCAGCGGCAAGGCTAGTACGAAACGGGGGTTGCCGGGGCTCCCGACAACCGCGCCTTAGGGGTAAAACTTGCGAAGATATTCGATATTCTAGGAGTTGCTCACTGGAATGCCATCTTCAGTCTCCAGGCGGACTGCGCCAGGCCTGGTGACTCGTATTACCTGATAAGGGCCTTCCCACTTCGGTGTCAACTTGTTTGGATTCTTGGGGGATTGGATCCGCCGAAGAACAAGGTTGCCTTTCTCAAGGCTTCGGGCGTGAACCTTGTGGCTATGATAGTGGCGCAAGGCTTGCTGGTAGCGAGCGGCTCGCACAGCAGCCCAAAGACGATCTTCCTTAAGGAGCGTCGCATCATCTTGGTGCAACTGCTCTTGCTCAAGCTCATCATAAGCGAGCACTCAAGGTGACCCATATATGAGTTCAGTGGGGAGAACTGCTTCTGCCCCGTATACTAGGGCAAAGGGTGTCTGGCCAGTGGCTCGATTTGGTGTCGTCCTGATTGACCAAAGAAACGTTGGCAACTCATCAATCCAACGCCTTCCGCGCTTGTGCAGTTTGTCAAAAGTCCTGGTCTTGAGGCCCCGCAGCACTTCCGCATTCGCCCTCTCAGCTTGGCCATTACTTCTGGGATGGGCAACAGAAGCAAAACAGACCTTGCTGTCGAGGTCTTGAATGTACTGCATGAAGGTGCGGCTCGTGAACTGCGTGTCATTGTCGGTGATGACTCTGTTCAGCACACCGAAATGGCAGACTAGTCCCTTGAAGAACTTGACGGCTGACTGTGTTGTTACTCTTCTCACTGGCTCTATTTCCGGCCACTTTGTGAACTTGTCGATCCCGACGTACAAGTACTAAAAGCCCCTGGTAGCACGGGGAAAGGGGCCCAGTATGTCGAGCCCCCAGACCGAAAAAGGCCAAGAAAGAGGGATTGTCTGAAGAGCTTGGGCGAGTTGATGAAGCTTCTTTGAATGGAACTGGCACGCTTCACACTTGGTTACTAGTGCAGTTGCATCCTGGAGGGCGGTGGGATAGAAGAAACCTTGCCGGAACACTTTGCCGGCAAGAGCCCTTGACCCTATGTGGGAGCCACACATGCCTCCATGTATCTCTGCCAACAACCTCAGTCCGTCCACTCGAGGAATGCACTTCAATTTCACACCGTTCGGTCTTATTCTATAGAGGGCATCATCCATAAACTGGTACATGCTGGACCGGCGGGCTAATTTCTCTGCTTCTTCCTGCTCCTCGAGAAGCTCTCCTGCTTGGAGGAAACGGACGGTGGGCTGCGCCCATGCCGGAGCCTGGGGCTCGATGGCAGGGACTAAAGGCTCATCTTCAGCCATAAGGGCAGCTACTTCTATGGCCAGGGCGTGAGGCCCTGCCGAAGGTTGCTGCCCTCCGGCAAGCTTGGGACTCCTGGCAACATCCTTGCCGGCGGCTCCTGGGAGCTCAGCAGGAAAGTACTTGCCAGGGCCCGCCTTCCTTCGTTTGTTCTGTCCTGCTGATGGTTCAATGGATGGGTGAGTTAGCTGAAGCACAAAGGTACCTGGTTCCACAGGCAACTTGAGGACAGCACGCTTTAACATGTCGTCAGCAATGATGTTCTCCGCTCAGGGGACATGCTCTGCTTACAATCCGTCAAAGCGCTCTTCCAACTTCCTCACTTCATCCACATAGGCCTCTATCAACGGGCTCTGGTAGTCCTTGTTTACTTGCTTGACGACGAGTTGCGAATCACCTCTGACGATGAGCTTTCTGATTCCAAGGTCTGCCACGATCCTGAGACCGGCCAACAACCCCTCATACTCCGTTGTGTTGTTCGTTGATTTTTCCCGGGGAAAGTGCATCTGGATTACGTACTTGAGGCGCTCTCCGGTGGGCGCGATGAGCAACACGCCAGCACTAGCACTTTGGAGTGAGAAAGCTCCATCAAAGTAGATAATCCACTCACTGCTCGTCTCCTTGCCGGGATGGGTGGTCTCTTGAATCTCCTCGTCGAGCTTCTCTGTAGTGGGGGGAGTCGAGGAGCAGCTGCATGCACGCCAGCGTTTCTGCTGGCATAGGCGGCGGTGAGATATGCGTAGACGGTGATGCGCTCTGACTTCTAACTAGGTTAGAAGGGGCTCGGTCACGGTCTCGCAGTCGCGCGCCTCCTGCATCGGCATTTGAGCGTGCATGTCGGCCTGGTTCGTCCTGCGAGTGGCGCATAGGGCTCTTTCCACAGTGGTGCCCGGGGGCTCCGGCATCGCGGTGTTGCTCATCGTGCGCGGCCTGGGAAGGGCGCGGCGCAGGCGCCAGCTGGGGTGCCGTAGAGGCTGCTGCGCCGCCCGTGGGCAGCACGGCCCCGCCCCCAGACCCAGCGGCGCGCGGCTCGTCGTTGAAAGTGCAACTATCCCTAGGTGGTTTTGGTAATTCATAACAACATATAGCTCATTGAGCTAATGCTATTCCAAGATGACTATTTCAGGAAAGCTCAATGATTGGCATGGCATGGATGTGAAAGTGGAACCCTCAAAATGCTAAGGACAAAGGATTGGCTCAAGCTCAAAAGCTCAAGACTCTTCATTTTATATTTTAGTGATCCAAGATCACATTGAGTCTTTAGGAAAAGCCAATACTATCAAGGAGGGATGAGGTGTTGCTTAATGAGCCTTTTGCTTCATGTGCTTAGTGATATGCTCCAAAACCCTCAACTACTTTCCCATATCCACATATGACCTAAACCCTAAGCCAAACTCGCTCCTACCGATTCTTTCTATCCGGCGCCACCGAGTTTCACTTGTCATAAGCCACTGCCAAACCCTAGCAATTCGGTTCTACCGATAGGGATCTCTGTCTCACCGAGATGGGATTGCAAACTCTCTGTTTCCCTTTCGTAACTTTTCGGTCTCACCGAAAGAGCGAATCGGTCCCACCGAGTTTGCCTGACCAACTCTCTGGTTAGCTTATTACCAAACTCAGTCTCACCGAGTTTGTGTGATCGGTCTCACCGAGATTACTTTATGCCCAAACCCTAACCATATCGGTCCTACCGAGTTGCATGTCAGTCCCACCGAAAATCTCTAACGGTCACTAGGTTTACATTTTTGGTCCGGCCGAGTTTGTTGATTCGGTCCCACCGAGATTGGAAAACTGTGTGTAACGGTTGGATTTTGTGTGGAGGCTATATATACCCCTCCACCTCCTCTTCATTCATGGAGAGAGCCATCAGAACACATACACAATTCCAACTCATATGTTCTGAGAGAGAACCACCTACTCATGTGTTGAGACCAAGATATTCCATTCCTACCATATGAATCTTGATCTCTAGCCTTCCCCAAGTTGCTTTCCACTCAAATCTTCTTTCCACAAAATCCAAATCCTATGAGAGAGAGTTGAGTGTTGGGGAGACTATCATTTGAAGCACAAGAGCAAGGAGTTCATCATCAACACACCATTTGTTACTTCTTGGAGAGCGGTGTCTCCATGATTGGCTAGGTGTCACTTGGGAGCCTCCGACAAGATTGTGGAGTTGAACCAAGGAGTTTGTAAGGGCAAGGAGATCGCCTACTTCGTGAAGATCTACCGCTAGTGAGGCAAGTACTTCATGGGCGATGGCCATGGTGGGATAGACAAGGTTGCTTCTTCGTGGACCCTTCGTGGTTGGTTGCTTCTTCATGGACCCTTCGTGGGTGGAGCCCTCCGTGGACTCGCGCAACCATTACCCTTCGTGGGTGGAGCCCTCCGTGGACTCGCGCAACCGTTACCCTTCGTGGGTTGAAGTCTCCATCAACGTGGATGTAGGATAGCACCACCTATCCGAACCACGGGAAAAATATCCGTGTCTCCAATTGCGTTTGAATTCTCCAAACCCTTCCCTTTACATTCTTGCAAGTTGCATGCTTTACTTTCCGCTGCTAATATACTCTTTGCATGCTTGCTTGAATTGTGTGATGATCGCTTGACTTGTCCTACAATAGCTAAAATCTACCAAGAACTAAAATTGGGAAAAGGTTAAGTTTTTATTTGGTCAAGTAGTCTAATCACCCCCCCCCCTCTAGACATACTTTCGATCCTCTAAGTGGTATCAGAGCTTTGGTCTCCATTTGCTTTGATCTCCATAGCTTTTGGTGGTCACAGCCTTGGTTTCACAACCTAGGAGAGTATGGCGTCTAGCGAGGGAAATTATCACCGTAGAGGTCCTTACTTTGATAGTACTAATTTTGCTAGTTGGAAGCATAAAATGAAAATGCATATTCTTGGACATAACCCCGCCGTTTGGGCTATTGTGTGTGTTGGTTTGCAAGGTGACTTCTTTGATGGGAAAGAACCAAACCGTGAAGCTACCGCGGATGAGTTGAAGATGTTGCAATACAATGCTCAAGCTTGTGATATTCTCTTCAACGGATTGTGCCCCAAAGAATTCAACAAAATCAGCCGTCTTGAGAATGCAAAGGAAATTTGGGACACTTTGATTGATATGCACAAAGGTACCAACTCCGTCAAGGAATCCAAGTTGGATGTGCTTCAAAGTCAACTTGACAAGTTCAAAATGAAGGATGGTGAAGGTGTCGCTGAAATGTACTCTAGGCTTGCTCTCATCACAAATGAGATTGTCGGCTTAGGAAGTGAAGAGATGACCGATAGATTCATCATCAAGAAGATTCTAAGAGCCTTGGATGGAAAATATGATACCGTGTGCACATTGATCCAAATGATGCCCAATTACAAAGATCTCAAGCCAACGGAGGTGATTGGAAGAATTGTTGCTCCTGAGATGTCACTTAAGGATAAAGAGGAACTTCACAACAAATCAAGTGGTGCCTACAAAGCCTCATGTGAAGCCCCTACATCATCAAGTGAGAAACAAAACTTCAATGAAGAATTGAGCTTAATGGTGAAGAACTTCAACAAGTTCTACAAGAGTAGAAGCAAAGATAGAAGCTTCAAGTCAAGGTCCTACAATGACAAAAGATCTTCTAGTCGAGAGCGAAACTGCTACAGTTGTGGAAGACTCGGACACTATTCCAATGAGTGTACGGCTCCCTACAAGAGAAGAGAAGATTCTCCAAAAATACGAAGCAAAGAATCACCACCAAGAGAGAGAAGGAGTAGAGATGATCGTTATGAACGAAGATACTCACGGAGAAGCAAGGATTCGGAAAGGAAGGAAAAATCATCAAGGAGCTACACAAAACGAAAACATCAAGGTCATGTTGGTGAATGGGTATCCGGCTCCGACTCGACAGCCACTCTGAGAGAAGTTGTCACTCCGACTCCGAAGATACTCAAGATGAAGGTGTTGCCGGTCTAGCACTTGTGTCAACCAACTCCTATGACATATTTGACTCACCAAATGAAGGAATTGGAAGATGCTTCATGGCCAAAGGTCCTAAGGTAACACACCCCGAGTATGTTGATTTCAATAGTGATGAAGATGACTTGTTTGGTGATGATTTGCTTGTTGACAAGTCTAGTGATGAATACTATGATGAAACGTCAATTAATCATGCTAATCAAGATAAAACGAATGACAATGATAAGGAGAAGATTGAGGCTCTAACTAAAGAACTAAACACTCTTAAGTTAGCTCATGAAACTATCTTCGAAGATCATCGAGAACTTTTAAGAGCTCATGAGAAATTACGCTTTGAAAAGCTCAATCTTGAGCAAGAGCATGAGTTCTTAAAAGCAATCAATGATGATCTCCGCAAGAAAAGTTCTTCTTACATTGCCAAGCGTTTACTCTTATCCACTTACATGCCTCAAGTCAAGTCTAGTAACAAGAACAAGAAAGATTCTTCCTCTAGCAGTAACAATGATCATGCCAAATCCAATATTGTTGCTTCTAGTAGTTCTCTTGATTCCACTAATGATTCTCTTAGCCAAGTTACACTTGAGCAAGAAAATAGCTTATTGAAGGGAATTATAGAGAAAGGAGTGTACAAAAGCCTTGCCGGGAGTAAGCAATTCGAGGACATTGTGCGCAAGCAAGGAATGCACCGGAAGAATCAAGGTGTTGGTTTTGAACGAAAATTCAATGCCAATGGAGTTGAGTGGGAAGAAGATTAATACCCCAAGACAAAGTTTGTTCCTCAACAAGAGAAGTATGATACTTCTTTCAAGGGGACACAAGCTCAAGATGATCTTCCACCATAAGACTACAAGCAAAAAGGCAAGGACAAGCTTCAAGAGGAAATTGATGCATTTGAAGAAGCTCCTAAGACCTTAGTCAAGTGGATTCCCAAGACTACTTCAAGTTCCACTTCATCAAGTACGACTACAACTCCAAGGATTCCCATCAAGATGGTGTGGATCCAAAAGAAGAAGAACTAGAGAGTTCTTGAGGGTGACTCCGCCAACATACTTCACTCTTATCATTTTGGCAAGAACAAGTGCAATCAACTTCCACATCTTGCACTAGTTCAAGGAGTCACAAACCCTCTTGTTGGTAAGACAAGGGACAAGGTAACCTAAAAGTTTTCATGGACATCATCTTGTGTGTGCATCACTCTATGTCTATGGATATCCTTGTTTGTTCCTTGTGGGACTAACCCATGTAGGTATTGAAACTGCAATTCACTCAAATGGATAGCTACAAGTGATCTACATCAACATTGAGCATCCACATCTTCAACATCTACATGAAGTCATCATCGACAAAACCCAAGGTTAGTTCATCCCTCTAAGGGGGGATATCACATCTAGGGGGAGCTTTACTCTAAGACTTGAGCTAAAGCAACTCTAAAGATGTGAACACAACAATGCTTTATGTAAAAGTGGTAACCCCACTTGAGCTTAAACGATGAGTATGACCTATGATCAAGTGTTCTCACTTGACTCCTAAGTCAATATACTCATATATAGATGACCTTGTCATCGCAAATTGCTTGATAGATGCTAGAATTGGTTGTGCATGCCTTGTCACATATTTCATTTGCCATCTTATTGTGTGAGCATGCTGGTTGCATATTTTACTCATTCGAGGACATCCACTTGTTGTTTTGATTGTTTGGTTTTATTTCCTTTTGCCAAGTGGATGGACAAGAATGCCTAAGAACCTCCTCTAGCTATCTATGCTTTTCTCGTCTCAAACTCTATTCATGCTACATCACAAAATTTGATCAAGTCAGATTCGAACCACTTTGTGTGAGGAGCGCTCGGAGTCCCCGATTTGTCATAGACTTAAACTTCCAAAACCTCTTTATGATTCTCGGTCTGACCGATACCCTACTTTCGGTCCTACCGAGATCATTAAGTTGATCTAGGTTTTCGATCTTGGTGCAACCGATTTGAACCATTCGGTCACACTGAGTTGCAACAACTGTATACAGTTTTGCATCTCGGTGCCACCGAGTTGTTCCACTCGGTCACACCGACAGGGTCGGGCTATATACAGTCACGGGCAAAAATTTGGAAATTTCTCTGAACCCCTTCGCCCGCGCGATAGCCTGCTCTGCCAACTTGGTCTCCGGATCATCTCCCCGCCGACAGCCGCCTCCAGTCGCTGGTCTCCGTCGCCGTCAATGGAAATTCAACCCCGCCGTTGCCGCCGTAGCGAGTCTCCGCCGAACTAGGGTATGGACTCGATCTTTGTGCTATTCCCCAATCCGATTCTTAGCACATTGTGATCATCATGATTCTTGCCACGTTTGTTAAACTTCTATCCAGTCAATGAACTCGTAGATTAGGTTTAATTCGAAAATTTTAGGGTTAGATTTCCGCCGAAACCATCTCGGACCCACCGAGTTGAAAAACTCGGTCCCACCGATTTGGCTTATGCCATTGCACAAGTGAGACTTAGTCTGACCGAGAATTACTTATCGGTGTGACCGATTTTGGAACTCTGTGAAACCCTAGCAGTCTCGGTGCCACCGAACTGTGACTCGGTCTGACCGAGTTCACTAGTTTAGGTGCCAAAACTGCTTCGGTATCACCGAGTTTAGAAATCGGTAGATCCGAGATGCTTTCAGTGGGAAACTAAAACTAAGTTTTTGAATTATTCTTTTGCACAAATCTCTGCATTTTGTGATGCTTATCCACTCTATCTCATCTATAACCTATTCACAGGGTCAGCAGTCAGAGTTTGCATCATGTCAGACCAAAGTGATAGCCAGAACTTGTCAGAGCAGCAAGTGCAGATGAGTGAGGGCACTAGTCCCTCAAGTTCCTCAGATGATGGCAACAGGAGCACCCCTAGCAATCTGCCTAAAGCTGCCACAAGACAGAGAAAGAAGAGAACCTCAGACTCAGAAGATGAGGATTATGTGGCAGAAGAGGAAGCAACTTCCAAGAGAGTTGAGCCAGCACAGGGCATAAAACCAGGGATGAAGATCAAAAGGCCAGCAGGCAGCCAGCCTATGTCAAAGGCTAGAGCTTCAACTGAGAAGCCCACTCCCATTGAGCCAGTTGCTGCTGAAGGCAAGAAGAGGAAAGAAAGGGTGAAGAAAACTGTAGCCAGAGTGCTTGGCAAGGCTTCCATCATGGAAGATGAGGAGGAAGAAGAAGAGGTAGCTGCACCAGCACCTAAGGCACCCAAGCTGATGGGTGATGCCATAAGAACAGGGGCAGCTGCTTCCAAGGCCAAGCCAGCTCCAAAGCCAAAGCCAAAGAGGAACACAAGAAGCATCCCAGCTACTGAGAAGAACAAGGCCCCAGTGCCTGAAGCTGCAGAAGAAGAAGAAGAGAATGTTCTTAGAAAGCTCAAGCCCAAGATCCCAGACCACAACGATGCTCATCCTGTGGCTGGGGATATGAAACTCAGGAGAGATTCAGGGCTCCGGAAGTGGAGAGAAGCAAACCCGTATGCTTCAAGGAGAAGGACTGCAGTTGACTACAGGTTGCACACCAAGGAGCAGCAAGACTTTTATGAGACAGTGCTGCTAGACAAGAAGCCAATTGTCTGTGATATGAGATGGGTTGATTGGCAATACATCAAGGACAACGAAGAGTACTACCCTGGAGTGCAGGATAGCTTCAAGGCATGTGGAGTAGAGGACTTTGTTGGGCAGAAGCTCACAAAGTGGAACGAGGAACTCATCATGCAGTTCTACTCCACAGCCCATTTCTATCCAGATGGCAGGATTGTATGGATGTCAGAGGGTACGAGGTACCAGTCTACAGTTGCTGAATGGGCTCAGCTGATTAATGCCCCAGAAGAGCATGACGATGACTTGGACATTTATGCCAAGAAGAAGATGGACCATCAACTCAATGTCAAACATGTACAAGGAGATTCCAAACACTTGATACGTTCAAGTTTGGCTCACTACACTATCTTCTGCCAGGGCTGCCAACCATCAACTGGATTCTTAGGCACACCACACCGCCCAAGTCTGGAGATCACAAGATGATCAGGGGCCACGCGATCAACTTGCTTCATATCTTTGACGTGCCACAGAAATTCAAAGTCATGAGCCTTATGATTGAAACAATCAAGAGGACAGCAGCAGACCAGAAGAGGAGCTGTGGATATGCCCCACAGATTCAGGAGCTCATCAACTCTAAGATGGGCACGGACATATACTTATTGGACAAGGAACACCTGCCCATCCGTCCAGACTTTGAAGATAATCAAGTGGTCATGACTGAGAATGAGCCATCATCTGCCCAAGCACAAGCCAAGAAGGAGAAGGCGAGGAAGGAGAAAGCTGCCAAGATGCCTACTCAAGAGGAGGCATCTGAATATTTCCTGAAAACCAAACAAGAGCAGCTTGGTTACTTGATTGCATCCACCCTGCGGATTGAGCAAGGACTAGCCACCCTAACTCAGAACCAGGCAAGCTTAGAGAGGATCATGGAACAAAAGTTCTATGACTTGGATGTCAAAGTGACAGAGATTCAGACTGCAGTGGAGCAGCTCCAGGATGACATGCAGGAGAGGAGAGGCAAGACTACAACTGATGCCTTTGCCAGAGTGCCACGAGGTCCGAGGTCGTCTGCAGTGCCAGTTGCTGACCCCAGAGCCACCACGTCTGCACCAGCTACAGCCTCAGTTCCACCAGCTCCAGCGTCCACTTCAGCCTCGACTCCGACCACGTCTACAGAAGGCTTCGTCCTTGGAGTGCTCCGGACTCCACCACCACCTGAAGATCAAGCCTGAGTGTCGACTTAGCACTATGCATTTTCTAGGAACTTTTTGGTAACTTGTTGCCAAAGGGGGAGAAAATGTATAGATCATAGGCTTCGAGAGAGAGTGTTGCTTTTTATTCTCTCTTGTTTTATTTGGTGGTTTTTCGAACTTTGTTTGCTTTTGTGTGAGATACTATGCATTGCTCGTGAGACATTGATGATCATGTGTTTGATCATAAGCTACACTTAATGTTTGCTTAATATTATCATCTTATCTATCTTATGTGATCATTCACTATTCTTGGTGATGAGTGCATGTATTTCATTCTTATCATTTTAAGCGCTCCACCAAGATGTATGTGACATGGAAGAGTAACCCATGACTCTAACTCTTTGTGCATTTGCAGTCCAAAGCAAATTTTAATATGCACAAATTTAGGGGGAGCTCTTACTTGTCACATACTTCTCAAAGCGACGATATATTTCATGCTTATTATCATTTGTCGAAGCTTTGATCTATATGTTGTCATCAATTACCAAAAAGGGGGAGATTGAAAGTGCAACTATCCCTAGGTGGTTTTTGTGTAAGATCCCAAATTTTCAATTTGGAATGTTATACATTAGATCATCATGCATGTCATATTTTCTTGCATTTTGCCCGATCCTAGAAATTTCACGCAACTCAAGGACCCTCGGAGAGAGTTGGAGATTTCGTTATTTTCATATTTGAGAGTTTTCTCAAATTTGAAAGGAGGATCATTTGATTTATTTATTTCATCTTCAAATTATTTTTCCAATATCAAAAAAATGAGAGAGGGAATAATATGACTTTCCCAAAGTTAGGAAAAATGAAGATCTAATGAATAAATCAAATTTTGGTTTTGCCGGAGTTTATTTGCATTTTATTTGGATAGGGAAAAATGCGTGTTTTCAAAATTTGCATTTTAGGCCCGGAGAAAAGTTCATTTTGTTCGACTCATTTTTAGGAGTCGGGGAAAATTTACTTTAGATTTTTCGGAGTTCGTTTAGATAGTTTTCTTTTGTTTTTCTGCGGGCATAACTATTTAACAAAAAAAAGAGCAGCGCCCCGCCTGGGCCAAGGGCCAGCTGGCCGGCCCAGCCGCCAGCCGCCCTGCGCGCCAGCCCCGCCGCCTGCCTTGCGCCGCCCCCTAGGCCGAGTCCTAGTAGGACTCTAGGCCGGGCCCCTCTCCTTTTGCTTGCCCCCTCCCCCAAGAAACCCCCCCTCCTAGTATAAATACCTAGCCACCCCCCCTCTCCTCCCCACACCAGCCACCGCCGCAGCTGGAGTTCGAGCGGAGGAAGGACAGAGGGCGCTCGAGCGACAGAAAGGGGGGCGGCTGTGTACGACTACGAGTCCGCCTAGCATGGCGCAAAATAAGGGGGGCGTGGGGGAATAGTGCCGCCCACGCCCAATCAACCACCACGTGGCGCCCAAGGCCGCAGGCTGTTAGGGCCGTGGCGCTTCGCCCTTGCCCTTTCGCCTCCCTAGCCGCCGCGCCGCCTAGCCGCCGCCGCCTTTGCACCCCGCCGCCGCCGGAGTTCCGCCTCGCCGGAGGTAGCCCCGCGCCGCGCCTCTCTCTTTTTCCTCGCCCCGGTTCGGTTTTATTTTTGAAACCGTTCCGTTTCTTTTCTTTTCTTTTCCGGTTCTTTGTTTCTGGGTTTTCTTTTCCGATTTAGTTGCTTTTGGACCGTTCGCCGGACCGTTCGTCCTAACGAATGTGATCAGCGGATTCTTCAAGGTTAACGAACGTCCGTTCGTTTAACCGTTCTTCTTTTTCTTCTCGTTGGATTTATTCTGCGATCGCGATCTCAGATCCGATCTTCGTTCTAGTTTATCTTCTCGCTCGTTTATCGGAATCAGGTGATTCAAGCGCCTGGAGTTTCGGTTCGAAACCGCCGTTCCGTCTAATCAACTTAAACACGTTTTTGCCCCGGTAAAATTTTACCTAGATTCAACTTGCTAGAACCGAGTTGTTTTCTTCCGCCGTTTGTTTTCCGTTTCTTTGTTCGGTTCGTTCTTTCTTTGCAACCGGAGTTCTTAAGTTGAACTTTCTGGTTCGTTCTCTTGTTCGAGTTTTACCTGTGCATTAGTTGAGTACTTATTGTATGCTTGTTGTTTGTCTGCGATAGATCACCCGGATTGCGCGGCTTGTTACTTCGAAACCCTAGGTCTCGCGGATCATCAGCAAGGCAAGTAACACTTTGATCATACCTTTTCTACAACCCATGTTTTATTGCATTATATCAATCCTCTCACATTGCATGATTAGGATCTAATTAAATTGTGGGATGGGAAGTAGATGAGGTAGTACCTATCACCTGTATTATTATGAAACCTTTGGGAGTTACTTCTACGTTTGCTTATTATGCCATGCTATGCTAGTAGACGTGGATTGGGTGAGTGATATCCATGACAGATGTGAGTTGATAATTTTTAATGGTTTATCTAAGGTGGCCACTTAAACACACATCTGGGTGGATTGAGGCACCTGATGTCTATCAGGACTTGCCTGTTTTATTTTGGACCGCCACCCAGGCTCAAAGGGATCATAAGATAATTCATGCTAGAAACTTCCGTGTGCAGCCACATGCTACTATGGGCTCTGGCATAGTTGACTAAGTTGTGCGAACTCTTACGGGGTGGACTAGCAGATGTAGGGGTTGTAGGTGGTACGGTCTACCCCACATGTAAGGTGCTAGCGCTTCTGAAAGACTGTGTCTCGGTCATCCGTCTTCTCAAACACCGTGTAGTGCGAGAAACCAAACAGAGGCGATCGAGTCTTGTGGGGAAAAGTGCGCAAACCTCTGCAGAGTGTATAAACTAATCATGATTAGCCGTGTCCCCGGTTATGGACAACTTGAGTATCTAGTACTTGAATATCATGTGAATCTCATCATGTTACTTCTAATTAATGTTGTTGGGTTTTAATTGTTCACTTAATTGGGATCGGAATGCTGTCAACCATTCTCGATGTTCAACAACTACCATGATAGTTAAATAAATTTATTCCTTTGCAGTAGGGAAAAACTGGCTTTACGCAAAACTGTAACCATAGAGCTTTCCACCAGCCATATATGCATATAGTATAGCTGTTTCATTTTATTACTCTCTATGTGTTACATTGCCAGCATATTCCATGTGCTGACCCGTTTTCGGGCTGCAACTTCTTATGTTGCAGACTTTTCAGACGACGAGTAAGGTGTTTTTAGGTCGTGGCCCTATACTCAGTCATGCCGTTGGAGTTGATGGACCCATTTATCTTCTGAGTCTTCCGCTGTTATCGACATTAGATGGCCTTAAGCCATTTTTATTGTAATAAGTTCTCTTTGAGATAATGATGTAATAAGTGTGTGATTGCCACTCTGCTATAAATCCTTCGATGTACTGTGTGGTGTCAGCATTACTGATCCAGGGATGACACCCGAGCACAGTAGACTTGATCCATTCGGGTCGGGTCGCCACAGAGATGGTATCAGAGCACACGCTGACTGTAGGACACGACCACTAAGTTAAAGCCATAGATTACCATTCTCTTCTCATTTTCTAACTCCTCATCTTTTCTACTCTTTTAGGATGACGAACGCGAAGATTAAATACGCTCAACCGGATGAAGGTACACCATTTGGATTGCACTTGAAGGAAGTCACCAAGTACCTGAACATTGGATTACCAAGCTTCACGGGAACCTTCAACGCCACTCTGCCTGAAGAGGAGCGCTGGAAGATTCAAGCTCACGTTCCGGGAAGGACATTCGTGCCAATCACGAAGCCTATAGATAGTGTTTTCAATGCACCAACCTGGAGTCTGGGAAAGAGCATGGCAGCTCATATCACCATAGGACGCATTGGAGAAGTTTACCAAGAAGACCTCAAGGACACTATCTACCAGATTTGCGGACGCCGAGATGAACAATGGGAGTTAGTCAGCACCAAGAAGGATAGATCCATTGCATCGTTCATCCAGGAGTTAAACCAGCACATTCGATGCCACGAGAATCAGATGTGCAATGATATGATAGAGTTGAAGAATGCGAAGGCAAGGATCATCGAGCTAGAAGGAGAACTGAAGTCTACACGCAAGGACTACATGGACGAGATCGTAGCTCTAGCAAGGCACAATGGCGATCTTAAGCAGGAGATTGAAGAACTCAAGAGGAAGTTAGCATCCACGGAGGAAGACGAGTACGTCGCATGTCCGGACAACTACATCATCATCGACGACACCGATTCGGATCCAAGTGAACCCGACTTTGAAGACGAAGCTGGAGCAGATATCATGGAGTCTTCCACTGGTTCAAATTTCTAGATGACCACCAGATAGTAGTAGTATTTCCCCCATGTAAACATATTAGTCGAGCACTTTTGCGATATTTTTAGACCGTTTGTAAGCCCTTGTTTGATTGAATGAAGTGATTTTGTGTGCATTTGCTCATGTGCATTTGGGTAGTGTTTTCCCTTTAGACCCCCTCTATTCTTAATTCTCGTCTTTTCTAAACCCTCAGATGCCTCCGAGACATGACAATGGATTTCCACCGGAGCTCACTCAGTTGATCTAGCAGCAGAATCAATTGATGCAGATGTTAGTCCAGAACCAGCAGAACAACAACAACAACCCACCACCACCACCACCACCTGTTGACCACTTAGCTCGTTTCCTTAGGCTGAATCCGCCGGTGTTTTCCAGTAGCACCGAGCCGATAGTAGCAGACGATTGGCTCCGCAAGATAGGAAGGGAGTTGACCACTGCAGGATGCACGGATGGTGAGAAAGTGAAGTTTGCCGCTCACCAGCTTGACGGACCCGCGGCAGCATGGTGGGAAAATTTCACAGCCACTTACCCAGTTGACACTGTCACATGGGATCAGTTTCAGCAAGCTTTCCGCACTGCCCATGTTTCAGCAGGAGCTATGGCCATAAAGAAGCGTGAGTTTCGCAACTTACGCCAAGGAGGAAGGACAGTTGGCCAGTATGTTGACGATTTCAGCAAGTTAGCATGTTATGCCCCAGATGACGTTGCTACGGATGCAGCTAAGCAGGAGAGGTTTCTGGAAGGATTGAATGATGAACTAAGCATGCAGTTAATGGTAGCGAGTTTCAACAACTACCAGGAGTTGGTAGATCGCGCCATCATGATTGAAGGGAAGCAACAGCAGATTGAGAACCGCAAGAGGAAGTATGGACAGGGGAAGCATAACTCCGGAGCCCAGCAGAAGCCCCATTTTACCCCTAAACCGGGATTTCAGTTTCAGCACACCCATGGAGGAGGTAGCTCGCACAACCATAATGGCCACAAGAATGGTAATGGGAATGGAGGAAGCAACGGCCAGAATCGGACCATCCCATCGACCCCAACCAAGAGAGACCTGAGTCAAGTCACTTGTTTCAAGTGTTCCAAGACCGGACATTATGCCAATGAATGTCCTGAAGGCCAGAATGGAAATGGCAGTGGAAGCTCTGGGAAGAAGCCGAACCATTTCAATAGGGGACAAGTGAACCACGTTAATGTGGAGGAGGTTGAAGATCAGCCTGATGCAGTAATCGGTAAGTTTCTGGTTAAGTCATTTACTGCACTCGTTCTTTTTGACACTGGTGCATCGCATTCATACATATCAAGGGGATTTGTGGATAAGTATAACCTACCAACCCAAGCCCTTAGGTCACCCATGTTAGTAAGCTCACCAGGAGCGGAGTTTATGGCTAGACAATGGTGTGATCGGTTACCATTAAGGATTGGAAACTATGTTTTTCCCTCAGACCTAATAGTATTGGAATCTAAAGGATTGGATGTGATATTAGGCATGGATTGGTTATCAAAGTATGAAGGGAATATTGAGTGTGCTAGTAAGTCAATTTTGCTTACCACACCAGAAGGAAGAAGGATCAAGTATGTATCCCGGCATGTGCCAAACAGGACACAAGTAAACTGCCTAACAGGAGTTGTCCAAGAAGAAGTACCAGTGGTGAAGGATTTTCCTGATGTATTTCCTGAGGAATTACCAGGCATGCCACCGGATAGAGACATTGAGTTTTTGAATGAGTTATTGCCAGGTACAGGCCCAATATCGAAGCGACCGTACCGGATGCCAGCAAAGGATTTGGTGGAAATTAAGAATCAGATTAAGGAGTTATTGGATAAAGGTTACATTCGCCCAAGTTCTTCGCCTTGGGGATCACCCGTACTTCTAGTGGAAAAGAAGGATGGATCATTAAGGATGGTTGTTGATTATCGAGGATTGAATGAAGTAACCATCAAGAATAAGTACCCACTGCCAATGATTAATGATCTGTTTGATCGTTTGCAAGGAGCTAAAGTGTTTTCCAAGATCGATTTGCGATTAGGGTACCATCAGTTGAAGATTTGGGAGCAGGACATACCTAAGACAGCATTCACCACGAGATATGGACTGTATGAGTATACCGTTATGTCATTTGGATTGACTAACGCACCTGCCTATTTTATGAACCTGATGAACAAAGTGTTTATGGAGTTTTTGGATAAGTTCGTCATAGTGTTCATTGATGACATCCTGGTTTATTCAAAGAATGAAGAGGAGCATAAGGAACATTTGTGTTTGGTTTTGGAGAAACTAAGGGAACATCAGTTATACGCCAAATTCAGCAAATGCGAGTTTTGGTTAAAGGAAGTTGGATTCCTCGGACACGTTATATCCGGAGAAGGTATAGCAGTTGACCCCACTAAGGTTGAGACCGTAACCGAATGGGAATCACCAACGACAGTTGGAGAGATCCGGAGTTTTCTTGGACTCGCAGGATACTACCTGAGATTCATTGAGAATTTCTCAAAGATTGCAAAGCCTATGACTGAATTGCTAAAGAAGGATACTAAGTTCAATTGGACTGAGGAGTGTGAGGCTAGTTTCCAGGAGTTGAAGAAACGCTTGGTTACCTCACCAGTATTGATTTTGCCAGATCAGACCAAGGATTATGAGGTGTATTGCGACGCTTCACGTCGAGGACTTGGAGCAGTGCTTATGCAGGAAGGGAGAGTTGTTTCGTATGCTTCACGACAACTGAAGCCTCATGAGTTGAATTATGCCACGCATGATTTGGAGTTAGCAGCCGTAGTGCATGCATTGAAAACGTGGAGACATTTCCTCATTGGAAATCATTGTGAGGTGTACACGAATCATAAGAGTTTGAAGTACATTTTCACTCAGAAGGAGTTGAACCTTCGACAAAGGAGATGGTTGGAGCTCATCAAGGATTATGACATGAGATTGCATTACCATCCCGGAAAAGCTAATGTAGTAGCTGACGCATTGAGCCGTAAGAGCCATGTCAATACTCTAATGACGGGGAAAATACCCAAGGAGTTAGCAGAAAACCTTCGTGAGCTATGTTTGGAAATAGTTCCGAGAGGCTATGTAGCAGCATTGGAGATTCAGTCAACATTGATGGATAAAATCAGAGAAGCTCAGAAATCTGACAAGGAGATTGCTGCTATAAAAGAGAAATTGAGCAAAGGAAAAGCAAAGGGATTTCGTGAGGATGAGCACGATACCTTATGGTTTGAGGACCGTGTTTATGTGCCCAATGACCTGGAGATCAGGAAGTTGAATTTTGCAAGAGGCACATGATTCACCGTATTCGATTCACCCAGGGAATACCAAGATGTATTTGGATTTGAAGGAAACATTCTGGTGGACCGGAATGAAGAAGGATATTGCAGCATATGTAGCAGTTTGTGACGTATGTCAGAGAGTAAAGGCAGAGCATCAGAAGCCAGCAGGATTGTTACAACCATTGCCGATACCCGAATGGAAGTGGGATAGGATAGGCATGGATTTTATCACAGGACTACCCAGGACAAAGGCAGGCTACGATTCGATATGGGTAGTAGTTGATCGTTTGACGAAGGTAGCACATTTCATTCCAGTTAAGACCACTTACACCAGTGCTAAGTTGGCGAAGATATACATGACTAGGATCATTTGTTTGCATGGAGTTCCGAGGAGTATCGTATCAGATAGAGGAACCCAATTTACCTCAAAGTTTTGGAATCAGTTGCATGAAACTTTAGGAACCAGACTAGAGTTCAGCACAGCTTTTCATCTGCAGACAGATGGACAGACCGAGAGAGTCAATCAGATTTTGGAAGATATGCTGAGAGCTTGTGCACTAGATTATGGATCTAGTTGGGACGATAACTTGCCATATGCGGAGTTTTCTTATAACAACAGTTACCAAACCAGTTTGAAGATGGCACCTTTCGAAGCGTTATACGGAAGGAGGTGTAGGACACCGTTGTCATGGGACGAAGTTGGAGACCGTCAATTCTTTGGACCAGATTTGATTAAGGAGTCTGAACGGAAAGTTAAGTTGATTCGCGATAGGCTCAAGGTAGCCCAGTCCAGGCAGAAGAGCTACGCAGATTCTAAACGCAAGGAGACAGTTTACGAAACTGGAGATAGAGTTTATCTCCGAGTATCCCCACTTCGAGGAGTTAAGCGCTTTGGAGTTAAGGGAAAGTTAGCACCGCGTTTCGTTGGACCGTATAAGATCTTGCAACGTATGGGAGAAGTCGCTTATAAGTTGGAATTACTAGAGGGACTGTCAGGAGTTCATGATGTATTCCATGTTTCTCAGCTGAAGAGATGTCATGCCGAGATGGCAGAGATACCGCTAAGAGATACAGTGCCGCTGGAAGCGATTCAGTTGAAGGACGACTTAACATACGAGGAGAAGCCAGTCAAGATTCTCGAGTTTGCTAGCAGAGTTACTCGCAGCAAGGTTATCAAATTTTGCAAAGTTCAGTGGAACCACCATTCAGAGGATGAAGCCACCTGGGAGAGAGAAGAAGATTTGCTCAAAGACCACCCCCACCTATTTTCTAGCCAACCCGAATCTCGAGGGCGAGATTCACCTTAAGGGGGTTAGGTTTGTAATATCCCAAATTTTCAATTTGGAATGTTATACACTAGATCATCATGCATAGCATATTTTCATGCATTTTGGTTGATCCTAGAAATTTCACGCAACTCAAGGACCTTCAGAGAGAGTTGGAGATTTCGTTATTTTCATATTTGAGTCTTCTCGAATTTGAAAAGAGGATCATTTGATTTATTTATTTCATCTTCAACTATTTTTCCGATATCCAAAAATATAAGAGAGGGAATAATATGACTTTCCCAAAATTGAGGAAAATGAAGATTTAATAAATAGATCAAATTTTGGTTTTGCCGGAGTTTTGGTTGCATTTTATTTGGATAGGGAAAAATGCGTGTTTTCAAAAAATTGCATTTTAGGTCCGTAGAAAAGTTCATTTTGTTCGGCTCATTTTTAGGAGTCGGGGAAAATTTACTTTAGAAATTTTGGAGCCCGTTTAGATTTTCTTTTCTGTGTTTTTCTGCGCGCCAAACCGTTTAAAAAAACCCGCAGGCCAGCCGGGCCAAAGGCCCAGCCAGCCGGCCACCTCCCCAGCCTCCCTGCGCGCCGTGCGCCAGGCAAGGCAGGCGCCAGCCGCCGCCGCCTCTTGCTCTAGCCGAGTCCGGCTAGGGTTAGCCCCTCCCCTTTCCTTTGTTTCGTTTTCCTATTCCTACTCTATTTCTTGTCCCCTACCCCAAGTCTCCTCTCCCCTCCCCAATATAAATACCCCCACACCCCCCCTCTAAACCCATCAAATCAAACCCCAAGCCCCAAGCCCCTCCACTCCACCCCACCCCGCGCCCTACACCGCCGCCGCCGCCCTACGCCACGCCACCGGAGCCCCTCGCCGGAGACCTCGCCGGAGGTTGCCCCGTGTCTCTTTTCCTCGGATCGTTTTCTTCTAATCGTTCCGATTCTTTTCTTCTCTTCTGATTCGTTTTCTAGATCGGTTTTTCATTTCGGTTTTCTTCTCCGAAACCCTAGATCGGATTCGTTTTCTTTTCCGATTTAGTTGCTTTTGGACCGTTCGCCGGACCGTTCGTCCTAACGAATGTGATCAGCGGATTCTTCAAGGTTAACGAACGTCCGTTCGTTTAACCGTTCTTCTTTTTCTTCTCGTTGGATTTATTCTGCGATCGCGATCTCAGATCCGATCTTCGTTCTAGTTTATCTTCTCGCTCGTTTATCGGAATCAGGTGATTCAAGCGCCTGGAGTTTCGGTTCGAAACCGCCGTTCCGTCTAATCAACTTAAACACGTTTTTGCCCCGGTAAAATTTTACCTAGATTCAACTTGCTAGAACCGAGTTGTTTTCTTCCGCCGTTTGTTTTCCGTTTCTTTGTTCGGTTCGTTCTTTCTTTGCAACCGGAGTTCTTAAGTTGAACTTTCTGGTTCGTTCTCTTGTTCGAGTTTTACCTGTGCATTAGTTGAGTACTTATTGTATGCTTGTTGTTTGTCTGCGATAGATCACCCGGATTGCGCGGCTTGTTACTTCGAAACCCTAGGTATCGCGGATCATCAGCAAGGCAAGTAACACTTTGATCATACCTTTTCTACAACCCATGTTTTATTGCATTATATCAATCCTCTCACATTGCATGATTAGGATCTAATTAAATTGTGGGATGGGAAGTAGATGAGGTAGTACCTATCACCTGTATTATTATGAAACCTTTGGGAGTTACTTCTACGTTTGCTTATTATGCCATGCTATGCTAGTAGACGTGGATTGGGTGAGTGATATCCATGACAGATGTGAGTTGATAATTTTTAATGGTTTATCTAAGGTGGCCACTTAAACACACATCTGGGTGGATTGAGGCACCTGATGTCTATCAGGACTTGCCTGTTTTATTTTGGACCGCCACCCAGGCTCAAAGGGATCATAAGATAATTCATGCTAGAAACTTCCGTGTGCAGCCACATGCTACTATGGGCTCTGGCATAGTTGACTAAGTTGTGCGAACTCTTACGGGGTGGACTAGCAGATGTAGGGGTTGTAGGTGGTACGGTCTACCCCACATGTAAGGTGCTAGCGCTTCTGAAAGACTGTGTCTCGGTCATCCGTCTTCTCAAACACCATGTAGTGCGAGAAACCAAACGGAGGCGATCGAGTCTTGTGGGGAAAAGTGCGCAAACCTCTGCAGAGTGTACAAAACTAATCATGATTAGCCGTGTCCCCGGTTATGGACAACTTGAGTATCTAGTACTTGAATATCATGTGAATCTCATCATGTTACTTCTAATTAATGTTGTTGGGTTTTAATTGTTCACTTAATTGGGATCGGAATGCTGTCAACCATTCTCGATGTTTAACAACTACCATGATAGTTAAAATAAATTTATTCCTTTGCAGTAGGGAAAAACTGGCTTTACGCAAAACTGTAACCATAGAGCTTTCCACCAGCCATATATGCATATAGTATAGCTGTTTCATTTCATTACTCTCTATGTGTTACATTGCCAGCATATTCCATGCGCTGAACCGTTTTCGGGCTGCAACTTCTTATGTTGCAGACTTTTCAGACGACGAGTAAGGTGTTTTTAGTTCGTGGCCCTATACTCAGTCATGCCGTTGGAGTTGATGGACCCATTTATCTTCCGAATCTTCCGCTGTTATCGACATTAGATGGCCTTAAGCCATTTTTATTGTAATAAGTTCTCTTTGAGACAACGATGTAATAAGTGTGTGATTGCCACTCTGCTATAAATCCTTCGATGTACTGTGTGGTGTCAGCATTACTGATCCAGGGATGACACCCGAGCACAGTAGACTTGATCCATTCGGGTCGGGTCGCCACAATGTACATAGGCAAGAGCTCCTCATACTCATGATTTTGATGCATATACTTACCTTGTGGTCTTGAGTTGGCTTAGGATGGAATGAACCTGCACAAACAAGGTTAGATAACACAGGTACGTCCACTAGCCAGAGCAGACCAAAGAAGCCACAAGAATACCAAGACTAGGATGACATGTAGAGAGTGAGTACAAGGTACCGTATTGAATTCAACATGTCCCCAGGAATAAAGATATGCAATGAATTTGACTGATTTCTTTCCCTTAGGTGTCTTGCTCCCCCTGAATCTTACATGGGATATTGGGAGAAGATAGGAAACAGAAAATCAAAGCTGAAAGATATGAATAGAACTTAATTCAAATGAGTTCATATGAACATGTCTTTCCCCCAAAAAGACATGTGGCATCTCTCCTCTTGAACATCAAGCATCTGGGATCCTTGAGTATTCTCTCCCCCTTTGAGATTTCTTTCTCCCCCTTAATATATGGGATCCTTGAGTATTCTCTCCCCCTTAGTACTTTCTCTCCTTTGTAGGTGATAAGCTTTTGATGTGATCTCTCTCTCCCTGATGATAAGCTTTGATGTGATCTCTCTCTCCCCCTTTGACATCAATTTCCAAGAAGGTTTTTCCTGGAATCCGTCGAATAGGTTTGATCCTTGAGATTCAGTACAAAGCAGGGAATAAAACTGTGATGCTTGTAGAGGACAAGATTCATTGAGTGGAGCTGGACCAGAAGAAATATAGAATATGTGGCAAACTATTTTTCCTGTTGCGAAATCGGTGGCACCGAGTGGCATGTTTCGGTAGTACCGAAGGGATTCGGTTGGACCGAAAATGGCAATTCGGTGAAACCGAGTTCATCACAGAGAAAAGCACTTGTCACCTCAGCTCACTAGTCAAGTAAGATCTCACAAAGATTTGCAATGAATTAGCTGAAAGATTTGCAAGGAATTTGATGCAGAAATAGAACAAAAATCAAAAAAGAAAAGAGTGAAAGTTTCTAGATGAAGTTTTTTTTGTATGAAAAAAAGGAAACAAATATGCAAGGGACAAATGCAATAACTCAGAAAAGAACACAGGAGAACTTCATCTAGAATTGGGCGGTGACATAGTCACCTATGTTAGAGTATATTGACTTAGGAGTCAAGTGAGGACACTTGATCGTAGGTCATACTCATCGTTTTAAGCTCAAAATGGGGTTACCATTTTTCGTTTAAGCATCTTGATGTATTCTCACCTTGTTAAGTTGCTTTAACTCATGTCTTGGAGTAAAGCTTCTCTAAGATGGAATAACATACCTTGGGTGGTGGTGTGGTTCTTGCTCATGTAGTTGAACTTGTGTGGGTGCTCAAGGTTGATGTAGCTCATCAAGAGTTGGGAGCACCACTTGGAGTTTGAGTTCATCTACCTACATGGGTTAGTTCTTGCAAGGAAGAGCACTTGTGTATCCAAAAATGACAATCATGAAGCTTAACATAGAACTTGTCAAAGGATATGTTTGAATGGTTTTGTGCTTCCTTGTCTTCAACCACTATCGTGTAGAGTCTTGGTCTTGTAGAGATTGCTCAAGATGTGAGTGATTCGCAATCTCATGGAATTAGATTCAACCAAGCACCTACATGGGTTAGGCAACATGCAAGGTGCAAATATATCCAAGACATAAGATAGTTATCATAAGAGATATATCATGGATTAGTCATAAGCTCTTGTCTTGCATGTACCCAATGGAGTTTCTACTCCAAGTTCGAAGCATCAATGATGTTCAATTCTCCTCTCAACCTGCAAAACACTTTCTCATCAAGTGGTTTAGTGAATATATCCGCTAATTGCTTGTCGGTGCGAACATGCTTAAGATTGATGTCACCCTTAGCAACATGATCTTGAATGAAATGATGACGAACTTCAATATGCTTAGTTTGAGAATGTTGTACAGGATTATGACCAATTTTGATAGCACTTTCATTGTCACAAAGCAGTGGAACATGTTTCACATAAATCCCATAATCTTTAAGAGTTTGGGTCATCCAAAGTAATTGAGCACAACATGAGCCAGCGGCAATGTATTCCGCTTCGGCGGTGGATAAGGATACCGAGTTTTGTTTCTTGGAAGACCAAGACACAAGAGATCTACCAAGAAATTGACAAGTACCCGAAGTGGACTTTCTATCAACCTTGTCTCCGGCATAATCCGAGTCAGAATAGCCAACAAGATCAAAAGAAGACCTCTTAGGATACCAAATGCCAAAGTTTGGTGTATGGATTAAATATCTCACTATCCTTTTCACAGCCTTAAGATGACAATCTTTAGGAGCAGCTTGATATCGTGCACACATGCACACACTTAACATAATATCGGGACGTGAAGCACATAGGTATAACAATGAACCAATCATAGAGCAATAAACCTTTTGATCAACCGGTTCACCATCTTTGGTTAAATCATTATGTCCACTAGTAGGCATGGGTGTAGACATACCTTTGCATTCTTGCATATTGAACTTCTTGAATAAGTCCTTAGTGTACTTTGTTTGAGAGACAAATGTACCTTCCTTAGTTTGCTTGATTTGAAACCCGAGAAAGAATTTGAGTTCACTCATCATAGACATCTCAAACTTCTCTGACATTAGCTTTCCAAACTTTTCACTAAAGAGAGGGTTAGTTGAACCAAATATGATATCATCAACATAAATTTGGCATACAAATAGTTCTCCATTAACCCTTTTTGTAAAAAGAGTAGAATCAATTTTACCAATTTCAAAACCACTTGTAGGAAGGAACTTGGTCAAGCATTTATACCATGCTCTAGGAGCTTGTTTAAGACCATAAAGAGCTTTGTGAAGTTTGTAAACATGATTTGGTTTCTTAGGATTGATAAAGCCGGGAGGTTGTTTGACATAAACTTCCTCCTCTATTTCACCATTTAGAAAAGCACTCTTAATGTCCATTTGGTACAAGGTGATATTATGGTGATTAGCATAGGCAAGTAAGATGCGAATGGACTCAAGTCTAGCAACGGGAGCATATGTCTCACCATAGTCCATACCTTCGACTTGTGTGTAACCTTGGGCGACGAGACGTGCTTTGTTGCGAACCACTTGTCCATCTTCATCTTGCTTGTTACGAAACACCCATTTGGTACCAATGATGTTGTGGTTGTTGTCGGGCTTCTCGACCAATGTCCAAACTTGGTTTCTCTCAAAATTATGTAGCTCTTCATGCATAGCATTTATCCAATCTGGATCTTCCAATGCTTCTTCAACCTTCATGGGTTCAATGCTAGAGATGAATGAATAGTTTTCACAAAAGTTAGCTAAACGAGTTTTTGAGCGAGTGATTCTCCCGGTTTGTATATCATTGAGGATTTGCTTGACGGGATGATCTTTGGCAATTCTTGCTCAAACTCGTGAGAGCTTTTGCTTGGGTCTTCGTTGAGCATCTTCTTCATCTTGTACTTCTTCTTGGCCTTCTTCATTGTTGACTCGTCGTTCTCTTGTCGTGGTGGAGAAGGAGGTTGTTGATGTTCGTCTTGACGTATTTCCTCATTTTCTTCATCTTGATGTGTCCCACTTGTGGATGCTTCCTTGTCGATTCTTGGTTCACCTTGTCGTGAAGTAGAAGCTTCCACTTGGACGGATGAAGTACTCTCCTTCACCTCCGTTGGATGAATTTTGCCAATGGACAAGTCTTGAATTGCTTTTGAAGGGTCTTTGTCTCCTACATCAATTGGCAATTGCTCTACTTGCGAGCCATTAGATTCATCAAACTTCACAGCTACCGTCTCTTCAACCTTTCGGGTGAAATTGTTGTAGACACGGTAAGTGTGAGAGTTTGATCCATAACCAAGTAGAAAACCTTCATGAGATTTAGGAGCATACTTTGAACGACGATGCTTATCAAGAATGTAGCACTTTGAGCCGAATACTCGAGAGTATCCAACTTGAGGCTTGTTACCGGTGAGGAGCTCGTATGCCGTCTTGCCGAGTAGCTTGTGAAGATATAAGCGAGTTGTTGCGTGACAAGCTGTCTCAACCGCTTCTACCCAAAAGTGCTTTGGCGTCTTGTATTCATCAAGCATCGTTCTTGCCATTTCGATGAGCGTCCGGTTCTTCCTCTCAACAACTCCATTTTGTTGAGGTGTGTACGTAGCCGAGAACTCGTGTGAAATCCCTTCTTCGTCAAGAAAGGTGTCCACATTTGCGTTCTTGAACTCCGTTCCATTGTCACTCCGAACCTTCTTGATCTTCACATCAAACTAATTTTGGGATTTCCTAGCGAAGTTTCTGAAGATCTTCTGGACCTGCTACTTGTCATTAAGAAAGAATACCCACGTAAACCTTGAAAAGTCATCAACTATAACTAGACCAAAAGAATTTCCACCGAGACTCTTGTAGGCGTTGGGACCAAAAAGATCCATGTGAAGTAGCTCGAGTGGCCTCCTTGTGGTCATGATGTTCTTCACGGGATGTCTTCCTCCAACCTTATCAAATATGACATCGTTGACTCCAAGGATATGATTTCCTTTAATAAGCTTGTCAAGGTTTCTCATGCCAACGTGACCTAGTCGTCTATGCCACAACCAACCTTTTGAGGATTTAGCAACAAAGCAAGTTTTAGGTTGTGCCTTTTTAGAGAAATCGACAATGTAAAGATCACCTCTACGCATACCCGTAAAGACCATTTTATGATTGTCTCGACGAAATACTTGGCAATCTACCTCAGTAAATAGGACATTCAAACCGAAATCAGCAAGTCTAGATACTGAAAGTAAGTTGTAGCCAAGAGATTCAACGAGCATGACATTTTGAATGGAACTATCATGTGAGATGGCCACCTTACCAAGGCCAACCACTTTACCCTTTGAATTATCACCAAAGGTGACATATTTTCGAGGGCCGTCATTTTCAGCAAGCTCACGAAACATCTCTTCATCTCCGGTCATATGATCAGTACATCCACTATCAAGAACCCATTCCTTTCCTCCTGATTCATATCCCCGAAGATTTGCCATAAGACCAAAATGTCTCATTGCATCATCAAGATCGAAGTCACTATCATCATCATCATCATAATATTCATGTTCATCATGATCTTGTGATTCATCATTTCCTAGAGAGGGTAATTCATCAGATAAATGATCATCAAAGTGGTCACTTTTATGAATTCTTATAGCTTTGAGTATGATATCATTAATGATTCCAACATCTCCTTTAGCATGCTTAAGATTGGCAAGTTCAAAAAGACATTTACCAAAACTAGGATCACTAGAGTTCATCTTACTCAAGGTAATAGATTTATGGAGAATTTCATCCAAAGTTTCCAAGGAATAATCGGGAAATCGTTCCTCAAGAAATTTCCATATGGTATAGGCTCAATTGTGAGTAGGCAAACTAGCAATCAAATTTTTGGGCAATCCTCTAATGATGAGCTCAATAGTTCTAAGATTGCGAATCATGTCAATATCTTCATCTAGGGTAGGATGCAAGGGATCAATATGGGGTGCACAAGGGCTAGCAATATACTTGTTCAAATGATATTGATTGAAGATTACAAGCATCTCATTTTTCCACTCATGAAAATACTTTCCCTCAAGAATAGGCACTCTATGTCTAAGACTCCCTAATGTAGACACATCCATCTTCCTCCAATGGTGATTAAACCAAGGCAATGGAGACCAAAGCTCTGATACCACTTGTAGGATCTAGAAGTAGATGTGTCTAGAGGGGGGTGATTAGACACTTAATGCTAAAGTTGCAATTTTTAAGCTTTTTCGGTTTAAGTGGAGTTTAGGCACAATTTCAACACACACAATACATATCAAGCAAGCATGCAAAGAGTATATGAGCAGCGGAATGTAAAGCATGCAACTTGCAAGAATGTAAAGGGAAGGGTTTGGAGAATTCAAACGCAATTGGAGACACAGATGTTTTTCCCGTGGTTCGGATAGGTGGTGCTATCCTACATCCACGTTGATGGAGACTTCAACCCACGAAGGGTAACGGTTGCGCGAGTCCACACAGGGCTCCACCCAAGGGTAACGGTTGCGCGAGTCCACACAGGGCTCCACCCACGAAGGGCCACGAAGAAGCAACCACCCACAAAGGGTCCACGAAGAAGCAACCTTGTCTATCCCACCATGGCCATTGCCCACACAGGACTTGCCTCACTAGCGATAGATCTTCACGAAGTAGGCGATCTCCTTGCCCTTACAAACTCCTTGGTTCAACTCCACAATCTTGTCGGAGGCTCCCAAGTAACACCTAGCCAATCTAGGAGACACCACTCTCCAAGAAGTAACAAATGGTGTGTAGGTAATGAACTCCTTGCTCTTGTGCTTCAAATGATAGTCTCCCCAACACTCAACTCTCTCTCATAGGATTTGGATTTGATGGAAAGAAGGTTTGAGTGGAAAGCAACTTGGGAAGGCTAGAGATCAAGATTCATATGGTAGGAATGGAATATCTTGATCTCAACACATGAGTAGGTGGTTCTCTCTCAGAACATATGAGTTGGAATGGTGTGTGCGTTCTGATAGCTCTCTCCATGAATGAAGAGGAGGTGGAGGGGTATATATAGCCTCCACACAAAATCCAACCGTTACACACAGTTTTCCAATCTCGGTGGGACCGAATCAACAAACTCGGTCCGGACCGAAAAATGTAAACCTAGTGACCGTTAGAGATTTTCGGTGGGACTGACATGCAACTCGGTAGGACCGATATGGTTAGGGTTTGGGCATAATGTAATCTCGGTGAGACCGATTACACACACTCGGTGAGACCAAATTTGGTAATTAGCTAACCAGAGAGTTGGTCAGGCAAACTCAGTGGGACCGATTTGCTCTTTCGGTGAGACCGAAAAGTTACAAAAAGGAAACGCTGAATTTACATTGTAATCTCGGTGTGACCGATTGCATATCTCGGTGGGACCGAGAATATTGCAATAGGTAACAGAGAGTTTGCAATCCCATCTCGGTGAGACCGAGATCCCTATCGGTAGAACCGAATTGATTAGGGTTTGGCAGTGGCTTATGACAAGTGAAATCTCGGTGGCGCCGGATAGGAAGAATCGGTAGGACCGAGTTTGGCTTAGGGGTTTAGGTCATATGTGGAAGTGGGAAAGTAGCTGAGGATTTTGGAGCATATCATTAAGCACATGAAGCAAGAGGCTCATTAAGCAACACCTCATCCCTCCTTGATAGTATTGGCTTTTCCTATGGACTCAATGTGATCTTGGATCACTAAAATGTAAAATGAAGAGTCTTGAGCTTTAAGCTTTAGCCAATCCTTTGTCCTTAGCATCTTGAAGGAGTTCCCACAACCTTTAGTCCATGCCACTCCATTGTTGAACTTATCTGAAACATGCTAGATAGAAATGTTAGTCCAACAAGAGATATGTTGTCATCAATTATCAAAACCACCTAGGGAGCACTTGTGCTTTCAAACACAAGTCCGTTTCCTCTGTTTTGCGGTACGCCACACCCCTCCCGATCAATAGGACCCTCGTTTCGACCATAGGAGGCCCGTTTCCTCCGTTTTGCGGTACGCCAGACCCCTCCCGATGAATAGGATCCCGTTTCGAACGTGGTCGGTCGAACACAAGGCCGTTTCCTCTGTTCTGCGGTACGCCAGGCCTCGTTTCCATCTCCTGTTCCGTCCAAGCCCTCCCGATGAACACGACGCATTCTGTTGCCTCCCCATGAACACGACGCATTCCGGTGCCTCCCCATGAACACGACGACGATGCTGTTTCTCCGTTCTGACCCAGCCATGTACACGAGCCCTGGCCGTACGTAGGCGCGAGTAGGCGTTCGAGACCCCGCCCATATGTACACATACGTGGCCGTATTTTCTTTCTTGCACCCTGGCCGCTGTACGTACGTGTAATTGCTATGTGCGCGCCTCTACTACGACACGTGTGCGCCTCTACTACGACACGTGCGCGCCTCTACATCAACCAGTATGTACGTACACGTTCGCGACCAGAATGACAATGCTACGTACGCTTCGACCAGGTGGGTCCCGACTGTCAAGCACTTCCTTGCCTGCGAAGATGTAGCTGGTGGGTCCCAGTAGTCAGGGGGAAACGTTTTTTTCACTAAATACGGTGGCCCGTCCGGTGGGTCCCACTATCAGGTGGAGGAATAATTATTTTGCACGTAATAAGGAGGCACTTCCTTCCTGCGGCCGTGGACCCAGCCGTCAGCCTCTCCAAGTACAGTCCACGTTCGATGGAAGCCGTTCCTTGACCACATTGACCACGCCGCGCTGAGAGCACCAGGGCGGTGGACGACGGCGAGGCCTAGGAAGGGGACGACGCGGAGCCGGGGAAGACGCGGCAGTGGATGCCCACGCGTAGAGGAGTACGAGGGTTCACTGGTTCGCTGCGGTGTGAGGCTGCCGTTGCCGCAGAATAACAGGGGGTGTGGGTGAGTAGAGGGATGGCCTGGCCAACGTGGGAGTAGTAGGGGGCGGTGAGGCCTCCGCCGCATCACAGCCGGCCACGGGAGGCAGGAGCACGAGGCATGACCGGCGCTGGTTTGGGCGGCTGGAGTAAGAGGACCAGAGGTTGAAGAAGCACTACGGCCGTTGGATGGACATCGTACGGTCACTGGAGCTAGAATCGTGCATATTGACTAAGTTGACAAAGCCCTCCGTCCCCGTCAACTTAGTAGGCCCACAAGTTAGCCTCCCACCAAGGTGGGTCCCAGCTAGCAGGGGGTATTCATTTTTTTGAGCGTAATAAGGAGGCACTTCCTTGCGTGCGAAGATATAGCTGGTGGGTCCGAGCTGTCAGCGGCGGTAATGTTTTTTTCGCGAAATACAGAGGCCCTTTCGGTGGGTCCCTGATGTCAGGTGGAGGAATCATTATTTTGCGCGTAATAAGGAGGCATTTCCTTGCATGCGGCCGTGGACCCAGCTGTCGGCCTCTCCACGTACAGTCCACTTCAGATGCATGTCGGTCATTGACCACGTTGACCAGGCCGCGCCGAGAGCACCAGGGTGGTGGACGACAGCGAGGCCTAGGAAGGGAACGACACGGAGGCAGGGAAGACTCGGCAGTTGTTTCCCATGCGGAGGGGAGTACGACTGTACGAGGGTTTACTGGTTCGTCTGCCGTCGCCGGAGAATAACAACAGGTGTGGGTGAGTAGAGGGATGGCTAGGCCAGCGATGGGAGTACGGTGGGGAGGTGAGGCCTGCGCGGCAGCAGAGCCGGCCGCGGGGAGGAGGGAGCAGGCAGTCCCGCCGGCGCCTGTTTGAGCGGCTGGAGCAGGAAGAGCAGAGATTGAAGAAGCACGACGGCCGTTGGATGGCCATCCAACAGCCACTGCTTGTGCGTCAACCTTTTTTTAGGGAAGCCTGAAATCTGTGGAAAACAGCATACAGGCCATTTGCTAATTCTTAAGGTTTTTTTGGAGCCCATATTCTTTTTGTTAGCATTACAGCCCATATTGTGGCCACGGTTAAAAAATTATACGAAATTTTGCATATTTTGGTGCGGTCCGAACTGTTTTTAATCCCGAAATTTCGACTCACATTCAAACTGATTTTAAAAATAAATGTATATCAATATAAAATCCAACAAATTCTCCACGCATAAAAATTAATGTAATTTAAAATCTCGAAATGAAAAAAAAGATATTTGAAACTAATTGCCGGTTTCATGTGTTTTAAAAATCTACAACCCATTTCTCCTTACTGATGGGCCATTTTCTCGGCCAGCCGAATGAAAGCTCTCCTCGTCTTGAAAGATTTGCAGCCCAACAGGCCTGACAAAGCGACTTGGCAAATCACAAAAAAACTGGGCTGTGGCCGTGGACCCAGCTGTCAGTCCATTTGTTTTTTTAGTCCACTTGGTGGGCTGGGTGAAACAATGATGTAGCATCTATGCAGCCCATTTAAATCCCATTTGCATTTTTCTCGAAAGCCGCGGACTTGCTGGGCTGGGTGAAAATATCATGTTGGGCTAGACGGAGAAATGTTATAAAAACATAAACACATGATTGTACGTCAGTAAAATCTTTGCAAGCTTATGTACGCAATCACTAGGAGTTAACTTGCCAAGTTATATATAAACAATTATTATTATTATTTTGTAAGAACTTTCAACTTACGAAATAAAATATCATTTTAATTTGATGAGTTAATAGTATGTGGGGTATTATTATTTTTTAGGCTAGACGTGGGATAGTTGAGTTGGTTCTAGGGGAAAGTACTGGGAGAAAACTCAGTTTACATCGAAAAAGAAAGTGGGAGAAAATTCAGAGACTTGCTGGGTCCACCTGAGGAGGGGAATATGTTGGGAGGAAGGAGATTCAAAGCACGACAGCCGAGTGAACTAGTTTTTTTTACGGACAAGTGAACTAGTTTACATACATAAGCAAATTGCCACTGAAAAAAGCAATCAGGTTAATGGGTTCTTAAAAGAAATATTTCGGACAAAACAGATAATTACGACACATAGGCTAATGCATGAAACACTCACATGATAAAGGAGCTTATAAACAGATAAAGTACAACATCTAGAACTTCCTGGCATGCTTGATCATGATGCTGTGGCTGTCCGTGTACTCATCGGTTACGGGAAGCAGACACGCCCGCATGTCCAAGATCTGCATGTACATGTCGTAGCATGCGTATGCGCCCTTGGCCGCGTAGGTTATGTAGGCTAGATTCAGAGGTACCTCCCACGTGTTCAGGTCGTCTTCTTTCACGTTGGTGTATCAGGGGTCGATGATGGTCTCAGCGAGGTCAACCACGGAGTCCTTCTCCTGCCCGTTGCTGATGATCTTGTATTGCTTCTGGATGTCGACAAGCTTGTTGCACCAGATGGCCGAATCGTCGTGTTCTTCCTTCTCTCCACCATAGCGAAGGTGCAGTCGGCGCTGCCGATGAAACGGGCGAATGCTCCAGAACCTGGTGCAACCATAGGACTGAGGCGAGGCAGAGCTTCACCGAGTCCGTATCGTTGGTGTACATCACATTCAACTTGGTGCAGCCATAGGACTGAACGGCGAACTCAAAGGGGAACTCCTTGCTGAAGTCCATATCCAGCAGGCTCACCCCTCGGATCGCCATTGGAGTCTCTTCGAGTGAACGAGTGTGTAGGCGGCGGCAGCAGTTCGTTTTTCAGCTCTTGGGGAACTAGATTCAACAGTAAGCTGAGTGTGTACAAGCGACAACAGTTACTACCCCTCCCTCGTCCGCTACACGCCCGACAGAAGATGCACCCTCGGCCACACGTCAGTTCACGAGCGGGTCTGTATTGCTACTGTAATAACAGGAGTTAGTGGTCACTTTACTTAAATTTAATTAGCTTTAATAGAAATTTTTACTTAAAACAAGCAATGTATTCGCTTGTTCTATCAGTGCCACAGGATCAACATGCACAACAAGTAGAATTATTATTCTCAGGACGCACACGATCATCATATTTGTCGCACTTTCACAAAAGATAATACTACCGAGTTTTAAGTGTTTGTTATGGTTGTTGTCCTCTGCATCATCATGCCGTGTTTCCCAGCTTGCAAGATTCAAACCAACAAATAAGATCCAAATAATAAGTACAACAAATATGCCTACACATCTCATTGATTCCCAGCTTGCAAGATTCAGAACCAACAAATAAGATCCAAATAATAAGTACAACAAAGATGCCTACACATCTCACTGATTCCCAGCTTGCAAGATTCAGAACCAACCCATTAGAGCCTTTTGATAAAGTGAATATCGGGATTAAATCCATCTTGGCTAGCCATGTCATACAATTGAAGAACTTGGCGAATGCTCTTGACCGTCACAACATCTGCAGTTGAGTATTCCTGTTTGCACAACACAAACAAGGAGACAGGAGAGCATGATTTTGCTTTAATAGCGGCCTCCTTGAACTCAACCTCCAGCTCTACTTGGATGAGGTCTGTCTAGAGTTCCATGATTCAATTCATGCGCCTTTTTCTGCAGTTCACCTGAAATGAAGCAAAGATTGCATCATTCAGCTAGCAAGAAGTACTTGCTCTTGTGAGCTGGCAGGTTCTTCTTTAGTAGTTGCACTAAAATTGAGGAACATTAAGGTTGGCTGTCCGGCTCATGTAAGGTGCAACTATAATTTTCTTATCCTTTTGTGCAGTTCCACTAAAATAAAGTGCCATTGCGGTGATAGTGACGGCTCCATCTTGCAAAGGCTAATAAAATGTTGCATGAGATTACCAGCAGAACTTGACGGAGATTTTGGAAACTCGAATCACCATTTTGTGCAGTTCCACCAAAATTGAGAGATGTTGCCCACGTGACATTTTAGTTGAACTTCACAAGACACTCATTCCAAAAAAGTGTTTTCTGCAGTTCACCAAAAGGTCACAATAGCAACAAGGTGAAATGGATATCCCTATCTGCACAAAAAGATAGAAAGTAAACAGTTGCTGGTCAGTAAGAATATACGAAACATATACAAAATGAAAAGAAGCATCTTAATTATGTTCATGGCAATCACGCAAGGACAATAGAAATTTTAAAACGTTAGCGATGCTTCATGTTACCAGAAGCATTACGATCAACAATGAGATTACTCAAATATGGGATTACTTTAATGGTGGCATTGCTTGTTTACCAGACACAGTAAATCAACAGCAGCTAAAGAGTTGGTTTAAGGGCATGGGACCGCGGGGACAGGAAACCAGGACACTCAGCAGCGTAAAGGAGCAACTTACTTATCATACTTGGGAAAACAGCAGGAGTGCTATTGTACTATGTGAGGGAAGCAAATCTAATCCTGGAGACCTTTTACTATGTGAGGGCAGCAAATCTAATCCTAGAGACCTTTTACTATGTGAGGGCAGCAAATCTAATCCTGAGACCTTTTACTATGTGAGGGCAGCAAATCTAAACCTGGAGACCTTTTACTATGTGATGGCAGCAAATCTAATCCTGGACATACTCTGTTGACTTGTCCACCAGCTGCCACTTTCTATCCTTTTTTCAACCAATAATAGATCTGTTCCTTATCCAGTTTGTACTGCGTTTTCCCATTATTTCCCTTTTCAACCAAGAGACCGGTTGGGTATCCGGTCTCTACTACTTTCACCATATTATTTCCTCTTTGAATCAAGTCCTAGATTCATGCTACAACTTTCCCCCTTTCTTCGTTGTTTGAACAAAGCCCTAGATTCGAATGCATGAAGTAGCTTTACCTCTAATAATACTAAAAATTTAGGTGGCTTTGGAAGAGCTGATGGGAGTAGAAAAAGATGCACATGCAGACACGTGGGGAGCTGGGGCAGTAGAGCAAGGCCGCTTTCGAAGAACTTATACCTGAGGGTCGTCGGGATGTCGGCGGCGGCAGGTCGGATCTGCGGACAATACGGCAGGGAGGAAGAAGGGTCGGAGGACCTCCCGAGCCGGCCATGTGTCAGAGAGAACGGCACGGGCAGAGGATCGGGCCCCTCTGGCAGCTGTGGGTTTCCTCCCTCGGCGGTGATAACCGCGTGAACGATGCACCTTTTAGTCCTCTACACACACCGGCCGAAGGGATCCGACCGGATCTGTGACCAGCGGTGAGCAGAGAGAAATGTCGCTACCGCTGTCTTGTTTATATCTGGAGAGGATGAGAGAATGAAGAGAGCAACCCTAGTAAAGCAAGTGCTCATGCCCCTGCGTCCATATATAGTGGAGTGATTATCTTTTTTCTCTCCACAACAAGCGTTTCAATTTGTGTACGTGGCATTAAAGAAAAGAAAATCTCTATTTAAGGTGACTACTGTACGACTCCTACTTACTACTAGTAGTACTACAGTATTGTTCACTTGTGCTCCCCGCCCCTCCATTCATTGAACAACCCCACGGGTGAATAAACATACAGTAAGTACTATATTTATATAGAACGAACAAGCTCGAACTGTTTTCACGTAGTTAAAAGTTGAGGGCGGGGTTTTTCCCGGGCAGTACGCGCGGCAGTTTTTGGGTAGGGCCAGAAGACTATTTTAATTTTTTTTAAAAACTTCGAGACGGCCACATAGAATGGAGCCGACCCCAACGATTTTAAGCTTACATGCACGGTACACGCTATCCTAGACTACTATACACATGAAACTGCCACACGAGCGTCTGGGCTGCGCTTGGCTCTTCGCCTCTTCGGGAAGTCGAACAATGATGGAATACTACTGCACTAGAGGAGTACTACAGTATGCTTCTGGCCATCTGACACCGATTGAACTGCTGCATGTCCACCGCGTGCGGGAGGGAGAGCGTGTAGTGAAAGCTTCTCCTAGTCTTGCCAGCCACCACGCTCATGGGCGAGGGAGGGACGCTCCTACCTTTGCGTGTATGACAGGTGGGCCCTACAGATGTGTGGCCAACCTGTCATACAACCAAAGGCATGTGTAGTTAAGTCCGCGAGGGAGAGGATAATCAAACTTCTCGTTGATGTACGAGTTGACAGGACACATCAAAGCACTGCACTCGATATATTTCAATAATTTGCGTGTGTGACTCCCAGATGCAGAGGCCGGGGGTCATCATCCTCCTTTTCGAGAAAAAATAGATGCGTGTGTGAGAGGACGAGTGCGTGCGTGCACCTCTTCTCTTCTTGTATAACGTACTACTAAACTCAGGGTACAAGTTTTTGTTGGTGGCACGATGGTGCGTGCGAGAAGTCCTGAGAGATAGGTTTAATGCATTAATTGCAATGCATGCATGCATAAAGTACATGCATTGGTCAATTTTCTCTTAATACTTGCATGCAATGATTTAATGCACCTTGGAATCTGAACATGTGTTGGGGACAACCAAATTGAGCCTTATAAAATGGAAAAACTAAAATTTTGAGATAAGCCCTATAAAACCGGAAAGGAGGGAGTAGAAAAAGAAGTACTTCATCCGGGAATAGTGCCGCACTTCGAAACTAGAACCGTCAATAAATTTTGAGCTTGCGTCTCGTCACATTCCAAATTACTCCACGCTATATTGAATTGCAAACCTGTTCACACCGATCACAACCTAAACGGTTTCCCACTTAGGAGCATATTAGTACTCGGTTATAAATACTAGTATGCCAAGATGACTGCACATTCCTCCTCAACTCCTCATCCACAAAAACAAACAAGTCATTCAACATCCTTCCGTTGCGTCTGCCATGGCCAGCGTGAGTTCTGGGTCGAGAGATTGCCACCAGGGAGAGGCGAGCATGGAAGCGGAAGCACGAGAGATGTACCGCCTCGCTACGAGAGCAGCCGACATGTCCCGCCGCATGGAAGTAGCAGAACAGAGGTCCCGCCATGCCGCTGAAGCAGCACAGAGGTCCCGCCGCATCGTCGATGCAGCAGACTGGTCCGGCCGCGCCGCGGAAGCAGCAGAGATGTCCCGCCGCGCCACGAATGCAGTAGAGATGTCCCGCCGCGCCGCGGCGGCCTGGGAAAATTTCTCGCAGGCACGCGACGACTGTTACAGGCGCATGCATGCGATCGTCCATAGCCAAACGGATCAGATCTCCCGCTTGGCGAGGTTGCAGGACGACATGGTAGCCTTGTTTGAACAGGCTACCGGCGTCATCCGGCAACTAAGGGAGGGCAATGAGAGGCTCCGGGCCAAGCGCGACCTGCTGAGGGAGAAGATCGTTCGAAGTGCAGACCTGCAGGAGGAGACTAGTGCCTTGTTGAAGAAACTTATGGACGAGAATGACATGCTCCGCAACAAGCGCCAAAGGCTGGTGGAGGAATCCGTGGATGTTCTCAAGCAGCGTCTTGAGGACACGAAAGAGCTCATTGCCGCTCGCCGCGGAGACTAGTTTCCTGGTTTCTTTTGATGTAATAATCGGTTTAGGATGTGGATTGTGTCATTGGTTGTGAAATGTTGGGTTCTAGCACGGATGTTTGGCCTTTGTTGGCCTCTTGGGATGTTGCGATTTCAATCTGGTAGCTTTTAGTCCTTCGTGTTAGGCTGGAGTTGTGCTGAACTTCTTGTGAATTGTGGTGGTTTTTAGTAATGAAAATCGGAAGGGGTAAGCCCTTCTTTGATCAATTTTTTTAATCGTCCTTATATATTCATCAGTCTTGCTATAAGTCACAGTAGATGCTATATAGGTCCGTCGGATCTTACATCAAGATCCATGCTTTCAGGTTTTCTTTTTTCTCTCTTAAATCTCAGTCGAGTGAGACATAGCCACGCCATTAAACAGAGGCTCGGGCACCATTAATGGAGACCTTGGGAGAGAGGTGGACGGCAGATGGAGGTCAAAGGGCTCTCCTCCCGATAAGCACGCGCAGGGGTCTGATCGCATGCCTCTCGTACTCAAATAGCTACCCTGCATGTCGCCTCCTAGCTAATAAAAAAGGGGACGCGTGGCGGCACGTAAATGGTACTAGTAAGTAGAACGCCCACGGTTTCAATAATACTTGTGTTTCCGATTGTAACGTGACAACACTTCTTCCAAAATGACTTTGTTGATTGTTAATGTGTGCGCCTTCACAAATCGGACTGCAAATTTACCACAGCATGTTGGTGCCATGTCATGGCACCAAGCCAAGTTTCATTATTTTCATGCGTGTTTTGGATTTACAGGAATTAAAAAACTAAGTTTCTCAATGTTTCCAACCCAGCCACGATGCCCAGAATTTTGAATTTCATTCCCATTTCTTGCATGGAACCTAGAAATTTACCCGACGACACACATGTGATTTTTCAACCAACTTTGGTGCACTCGAACATGTACTTGTATTTCAAATTTGAATTATGCACACAAAGGTGACACGTTCCCTCCCAGAACCACGAGCCTTCTTGAGAGAAGCTCCGATTTGCAAGAAGCTTATACCAAAATTTGTTCCTATTCGGCCAATTTTTTTACCACGGCATGGTACTACCATGACATGACACCATGCCAAGTTTCATGATTTTAAAACCAAGTTTCTCAATGTTATCGATCAAGCCACGATGCCCAGATGTTTGAATTTTATTCTCATTTTTTGCATGGGACCTACTCCCTCCTTCCATCTATACAGGGCCTAATGTGTTTTTCAAGACAGCCTTTGACTATTAACAAGATTAATAGCACATGAGATGTATACTATGCAAATTATATTATTGGAAGCTCCTTTGACATAAAAAATTGAAGGTATGCTTTGTGTAAGTTGCATGTCATATATTATTGCTCTAATGTTTGGTCAAAGTTAGCCTCGAAAAACGCATTAGGACCTATATGCATGAGAGGAGTCGACTTCGAGAGAACGTGTTTGTTCGAGAGACACCGAGGAAGACTACTATATATCAATGGTGCATGTAGGCGGGAATTAAACTAAGGGATGGTCTTATTGGTTTCGGGGATATAGGGGAAGAGTGAGAGGCGGGGGGGGGGGGGGGGGGGGGGGGGGGGGGGGGGGTAGCTAGAAGGAGATTGTTAAGTGTGAGTGTGTGTTTTACCCATCTAGGCGGAAGTTATGTGCACAAAAGAGGAGAACGATTCAATGTGGCGTTAGGATTGAGGGTAATTAACTACGTATGGAGACATAGAGACCTTGAACGTGCATGTGTGAGAGGTATACATGTATACGTGGGATGTGTGTGTGTCTGCGCGCGCATGATCGAGATAAAACAAAGAAGACATAAGTCATAAGATCAACGACATGGGAGAGACGGATCGGTATGACAATATGCATGCATGTGAGAATGCATGGAAGAAGTCCCAACAATTGAGCATGTGTTTTTGTCTTTAAGAGATAGTGGCGTGGGCTGGAGCATGCATCTATGGCGAGCAGAGGGAGTGAGGCGCAACGATTGTGCAAAAGAGACCAACCTATAAATGCATATGTATGGAGAGACATATATAGTGTGGGTGATAGGAAGCAAGACTCCGTGCGAGAAAGAAATGTTTACGGAGAAACTACAGATAGATACAGAGATGGAGATGCTAGCTAGAAGGACATCTGCTAGTTTGGGTGTTGGATACGACCGTCGGGTGGTTCAAAGGGTGAAGTTATATATGTGTGTGAGAGGGCACTTGACTGCATGTAGAGAGAAACATATGTAGTGTGCGTGATAGGAATCAAGAGTGAGGGCGAGAAAGAAGGTTGATGGAGAAACAGATAAATAGAAAGATAAAGATGCTAGCTAGTGTGCGTTAGAGATAGGAGTCGAGTGGATCAGAAGGCTGGGTTATGTGTGTGGGTGTGAGAGAGATAGAGAGAGGGTGCGTGTGAGTCACATACAAACAGATATCAGAGAGAAATGAGATCCAGAGAGACGGAGTTTTGTGTCTGCGAGAGAGAAAGATATTTCACAACGAGAGTGATAGCTAGAGAGACATATGAGGGAACACAAGATATCTCTAGGGAGAGAGGGTGTGTGTGAGCGACATACAAGAGAACAATGGAGAAATATGAGACCCTGGGAGACAGAGTTTGTGTTTGTGTGTGAGAAAGAGATATTGATGAGGAAGAGTCGTAGGTTCTCATATCTAAGGAGCGAAAGACATCTATGTATGATGGGTGTGCGAGTGGCACACATGGGAATAGTAGAGACAAATGAGACCCCGGGAGACAAAGTTTTGTGTTTGTGTGAGAGAAAGAGATTCCACATGGAGAATCATAGTTAGAGACACATAGCAGGGAGTGAGATATACTTAGAGAGATATAGAGTGATGAAGGTCGAGGGAGAGAGTACCGTCAATGTGTTACGAAGATAAACGATCATCGTCGACATACAGGTAGCACGAGAGATACCTGAGAGACGATGAAGGCGTATAGGTCCACAGAGATAGTCCTATATAAGCATGAGTGATAGCTATATGAGACAAATATCTGGATTAAAGGGGATTCAAATATTTAAACTAGAGATCACGCCATCGATAATATCATAACGCAAATTGGTGTATCAAACATGCATATTCATTTGAATTTGGGCACACGTGTAATGTTATATAGTTTATCAATACTGGTGACCCATAGATTCTTCAATTACAAACAATGCATGGTTTATATGCAATTAATGTCTAAACGGGATTACACTATATGTTGCGTGTGTGAAACACATTATACATGTTTGAGAAGTAAAAAAAACCCGCATGAAACACACATTAATTGGAGACAGTTAGAGAGGAATGCATACATTGGATTTCAACATAAAGTGGTTTCAAATATTTGAAAATCCAAATTGATGGATACAACCTTATGAATCTGAGATCATGCCATTTGTAAACCATATTTATGTATAAATGGTGTTGTGCTTTTGGAAGTATATATAAAAAAATGATGTATATAGAATGTAATTCCAATTGAAAATGGATCCCACCCGAAAAAAATAGAATACAAACGGGATTCGAATTGAGTGGGCACAGTAAACGTGCACTCTGCAAAATTTGAATGAAGCGGGGAAAGTCGCAGTAACCGCCCAGAACCAAAATCTGCGAGATGGAAATCACTGCTGCCTATCCCTCCCACGCAAAGCCTATATGCTGGATTTCTATAGGTTTCGATAGGGGTAGGTTTATAATTTCACCCAAACGTGACGTAACCGCCTCTCACCCGGATTCATACACGGTGGGTGCCAAAACACAGTGTGTCCTCGACCGAAATCGACTCCCTCCCTGATTCATATTCATACACGGTGGGCGCCAAAAACAAACTCTCGTCGGCAAATATTTGGTGTATGTGAGATTACCGTCCTATCCCCGACCGTCTAGTGTTGCTGTGATGTAGTAGAAATTTGAAACGGGGGCTAAGTTTGTAAATTTTCTCGCATTTGAGACAAGCGCACCCTGAATACATGGTTCCCCCCTTCCTCTCTACCTCCCTTTTCCCCATTCGTACTCCGTAGGTGCCAAAACACCCTCTCCACCCTCTCCACCCACCCTCCTCCGTCCGCCACCCCATCCACCGCCGTCCTCCTCCACCATGCCGGAGCTGATACCCCGACGCCGCCGTCCATTACAAGAGATCGACCTCTCTCATCCACGGCTTCGGACCGGGATCCTTGCATCCCGTCCTCTCGCTTCATCCTCGCCGTCGTCCACCTTGTCGGCGCCGCTCCTACGACCGTCTCGTCCATCGCGCCCCGCCGCCACCGTCTACCCTCCTAGATCTGCTTCCACGCCGCCGACAGCCATCGCTACCACAACACCGTTAAATTCTCAGCAGATGCCTACACGGCGCCGCACCAGAGGTGGTACTCTTTCGTATCTGCTCAACTTATTTATCGCAGCAAGAAAATAGATCGCCACTGCTTTACTCTGATTTCTTGTCTTGGTTGCGAAGTTGCCTTTGTCCGGTTTGCACCTTCAGATCCGCCATGGCACGCTCAGCACCATACTCGCAATGCTTATGGTTTTCCCCTTTTATATTCCACACTAGTTAAATCACAGTAGACTAAATTTCAAAATTGGGTCAGTCGATTTTTCAGAGCTCGCCGGAGTTCGCCGGTGCGATCGAAGGGGCTCGGGTGGTTGTGGGGCCTCGCCAAACGAAGAAAACTCGACGCGGGTGGGGGTTGGGGTGGGGGTGGGGGTGGCGGAGGAACACAGGCGGTGGGGGCCAGTGGTCCGGCCGGCGGCCCGCGCGGTGTTCTGTATGGGAAGAATCAGAGACGAGGAAGAAGAAGGGTTAGGAGACGTAGGATCTTCATCCAACCGCCTGGAATGGTCGAGAGACAACTAGGAGTTGCATTCTTAATGCGCTCTGGTTCATCATGTGTGGGCACTGCGCAACCAACATTTTATTATCCAAAATCTGCTTGCTCTTCTTTACCATGTTCCTCTTCCGTTCTTCTTTAATATGTACTCTCTCCGTTCCTAAATACAAGTCTTTGTATAGATTCCACCATGGACTACATATGGAGAAAAATGAGTGAATCTACACTCTAAAATGTACCTGGATACATCTGTATGTGATCCATAGTGGAAATCTCTACCAAGACTTATATTTTGGAACGGAGGGAGTATGATAGTAGTACAGTATGTTCCTTGTACTGAAGATGAGCAGGGACATTTGCAGTGTAGAGGTCTATACGGTCGGTTGTGATGGACACTTTGAGCCTCTTTGATTCGTAGGATCTTGTAAACATAGGAATAGGATTTGTAGTGGCCTGCCCACTTGAATCCTATAAGAATAGCAAGGAAATGCGGGGAGCTGTGTCGCCTTTGAGAGTTACATTGATATTAATAGTACCGCACCTTCACTTGAAGAGAGCTGGTATCCGAAGCCTTTCTAGCCGTACCGGCAATACTAGCACAGATATTCCAGCAAGTTCCACTTTGCTGATTTTACTCTAATGCTTAAGGTTTTCCCGTTATATCTACACTATGATCTATGTAGCTGCTTTGTGTCACACTAGCAGCAGTCCACTCTTGAAGCTAAACACTACAATGACTTACAAAATTGGCACCAAGGCATTGAGTGCCATTCTGGATGCAATGAAACTCATACGCTCCCCACCTATTGATTCTTGTTCAGAATATCATCCTAATGACTATTCTAACCTCGAGGAGTCAAAGGCAGATGGCCTGTCCTGTTCACCCATCAAGGTGCCTATTCTAATTTGGCAATGTTTTATTGATTGCGGGTATCTTGCATATGTTGTCTTGCATTTCTTCTACTTTGTTGCACCGCCATCTGCTTAGTTTACTCATCATATATGTCGAGATGCCATGCCCATCCATTATCAATAACATATTCCACCTGTCATCATACCATGTTTTTCCACTCAAATGCTGTTCTTGTGCATCAGACATCAGAAAGGAAGAGGGTGATTGCCGAACCTGAAGGAGCACCAGCAAAGTCCTTGAAAAATATGGTGGTGCCGAAGAAATCAGATAGCACCCCACTTATATTGGCTAAACAACCAGTGACACAAAACGTAGGACCGACTCCAGCAGACTGTACCCATACTTCACTGGCCACACCACTAGCCCCACCACACAGGACCTGCACTCCAGCAAAAGGTATACCGATTTCATTTGCCATAGCACCAGCTGTACCACGGAAAAATCCCACTCCAGCAAAAAGTACAGCAAGTCCACCGGCGAAGACCCATCCCAACTGCAGAGACGGCCAATTCCCGCAGATTGGAACCCCATTCCATTTATTCCCAATTTAAAAGACAATGCTTTCAATGTTGTTAGGGACTACGTGCATATATTCCCATCATGGGAAGATTATTGTGAAGAAAAACACCATTTTCACATCTTCCTGTCCAACTTACGTGTAAGTGCTATTATTCATGGCTATTATTTTCCTGTTTTCTGCTGATTGAACACATCAATGATTTACATTACATTGTTGTAACTAGGCGAGGGTCAATCTGGATAGTCATGACGAACAAAGCTTGCTCATGCTTTTCAAGGAAGCATTGCAGCAGTATCGGTGTTACCTGAGGAAATCACACTTTGATGGCAAGTCTATAAATGAATTTCTAGTGAAGTCTCCTGTGCTAAATTTAGCAGACATTGAATGGAAAAACCTTGTTATGCACTGGTCTCGTTCCCAGGATGAGGTACTGTCTATGAAATCACATGATAATTTGAACTTCTACTTTTCCGCATGTGCCTTACGGATCTTTTTTGCAGGAAATCTGCTCGAAGAAGAATTCCGGTTTGACAAGAACGACAGGATATCTCAAATATGCTGCCCACTGCTTTGCTCTTGTTAGTACCTGTTGTCCTGTATCACTGTACTTGCATACATACCTGGTTCATTATGTGACAGCAGTATGCATGATAGCTTGCTTATCAATTGTTTGCTCCAAATTATCTGATCTGTATGAATGGTTACATTAGTGTAGAATATATCCAATGCCAATGTTTTTTAGCTCTGCATTGTTCTTGTAAGTACATTTTGTCCTTTATCAGTGTACTTATAATGACAGGTAGTTGTTCATGTACCATCACTCTGCAGCTTATTTTCCTTTGCCCTCCATTTTGTACACATCAGATCTATATTTACTCTTACCATAAGGTTGGTACTGAAGAAGTTTAGCTATGCATTGCTCTTGGCTGTACCTTTTGCCTGTATCACTGCACTTACATTTATAGCTACTTGGTTATGTAGCATCACTCTTCATCTTATCTTAAATATTCTCCATTTTTTCATATATTATCACATCTATATTTACTCTTAACAAAATGTAGAATAAAGGCAATGCTTTTGAAGAAGATTCTGTGGTAAACTTCTTGAATTGCCCCCCCCCCATCAGCATGGACAAGGCCTTTATAGAGCCTGTCTTCACCAATAATGTAAGTTTGTCCATCTCAAGCCTTCAAACTTTGTTGTATATATTTGGTTAGGCATGACTGCAACAACTGTTTATTTTTGGTGTTTGCATCAAATTGCTTGTTTAAAGTTTATTATATGTAGTTCATAAACAAAAGTTCGTCCTTTCTCAATTTAAGTTTTCAGTTGTACAACCAAGTTCCTTCTTCATACCATTTAAATTAAACTATACTGAGCAAGTGATTATCTTTTGCACTGCATGTATGCTTCTGTTCTTCATCTGTAATCCAGTGGTGTGGTTAACCTACCCACTACAGCACAATGTCATATTTTGCAATGTCTTAACTATGAAAAATGTCGTATCATTCTACTATTATTTAAACCGTCTCTTTATTTGCCAATCTAAAATGGTATAAATTGACAGCACACTAACCATTGATACTTATGAGTTCTTGATCTGTAATCCAGTGGTGTCGTGAAGCTTCCAACTCCTTCACAATGTCATTTCCTTCCATGTCTTGACCTGAACAATACCATATTGTGTTAATGCAAATTTAAACTGTGTCACTTTATTCGTCAGTAAGAAATGTGATGAATTGTCAGCACTGATACTTTTATGTGCAAAACCTTTCATCTGTCTGCTTGTTTATCTTTCAGAGTGAGGAAGATATAAGTGTTGAACAAGCGCAGTCTCATCATCTTGCTCAGCTGCTTGCGCTGCAGCTCCCTAGCAGGGCTAACCTTTCTTGAACTCTATTGAAGTGATGTCGGTTTTGTATATTGTTTTGTCGGTGTGTTTATTTGCACTGGTGGCGATCTTTGATGCCCGGTGTATGTAATCTGCTGTCTGCTTGTGCTTTATTATCATAGTGGCAAACTTTGATGCTCAGTGGATGTAATATGCCGTAATTTCTTTATTGTATAGTATAGGTTTTTTCTTATTTAGGATGCTGCAGTTATTTTACTGTATATATATCCTGTCTTCGCAGTAAACCGGCCAAACCGTAAAATTACGGTACATAATCGGGTCGTCATGCAATCACGATGTAGGTTGGGCCTGAAACGTGCCGATCAGCTCACGGGCCGGCAGCAGCCCAAAATGAACCCCGGCCCATGATTGTGCGAATCAAATCACGGGCTTTTAACAGGCCAAAATTGTCTGGGTCCTTGTTTGGCCCAATCAGATATCGACTGCAAGCAGGCCGGATGCAAACCGGGCAGTAGTTAGGCCCAACTATATGACGGGCTTTTAACAGGCCAAAATTAATATAGGGCCGAAATGTTAAACGGGCCCTTAACATGCCAAAACTAATATCAGGCCGAATTACTAAGTGGGCCTTTAGCAAGTGGGCCCAAAAGCATAGTGTCCAGTTGACGGGCCGAATCTGATATGGGCCATAATTGAGCCCAAAGCCTCTTAAAGGGCCGGACCTGATCTGGGCGGTAATTTGGCCCAGAACATGGTAGGCTTTTAACGGGCCGGATCTCATATGGGCCACTATTAGGCCCGGAGCGTGGCAGGCCATTAATGGACCGGATCAAATATGGGCCGACATTTGGCCCAAAACATGGCAGCCAGTTAATGGACCGGCCTACTAGGGTCCTCAAAATCTTGTGGGCCTACAACTGGGCCGGCCCATTAATGTCGGCAAAATCTCGTGGGCCTTTAGCTGGGCCGGCCCATTATGACCCGCAAGAATCTTGTGGGCCTTTACCTGGGCCGGCCCATTATGGCACAAAAAAATCTTGTGGGCCTTTACCTGGGCCGGCCCATTATGGCCCACAAAATCTTGTGGGCCTTTAGCTGGGCCAGCCCATTATGGTTCACAAAATTTCGTGGGCCTTTAGTTGGGCCGGCCCATTATGGTCCGCAAAATCTTGTGGGCCTCTAGTTGGGCCGGTCCATTTAAACTTGTTGGGCCGTGCCACGTGTCGACGTATCATAGGCGCCTTCTGTCTAGTGAGTGGATGACATATGTCCCGACGATGAGCCGACACGTGTTTCCTCTAGCCAATGATGATTTTACATGTGGAAAATCCCCATTGGTCGGGGCTGTTAACGGGTTATCGGATCCAAAACCCGACCTGATAGCTTAACGGCGTTCTGTTACAGTGGATGCCACGTGTCGGTCACCCTTGACGAAAGCACTTATGTGACGCGCGATTTATCGTCATGGAAGTGGACACTTCCGTGATGATAATTTTGGTAATGTCATGGAACACTTCTACGACAGCACAGGTATGACTATCTTGATTCTGTCATAAATTTGTCATGGATGTACATGCATGAAAAAAAGCGACCTACAGTGACAAACACGTATCATCACGGAAGTGCATTTTTTTTGTAGTGAAGACCGCCAGGACGGCAGGACGAGGGTCATCGCTGAGCACACCGCGGCGTCACCACCAGAGGCTTTTGCAGGAGAAGACTACTTTTGTCAGGATAGCATGTACTCAGGCCCGGGCCCCATGGGTGTGCAGCCAGTGCGACCGCACAGGGCTGCAAATTCTAGGGGCCCCAAATTTTTGAGTACCTGCAGTCCATCATCCATGCGCGCGTCGCGATGCGTCGCATGGAGCAGGCCCTTGCGGCCTGTGTGGGCAATGGCTTGACCAGCAGTAGGACGAGTCCTCCAGAGCCCAATCCCTGCAACACGTCCTTCGTGTTTGTTAGACGTTAGTTCTTCTTCTTTGCCTAGGCGTGACGGCGGTCGCGATCCAGATTAATCCCTTGGCCAGAACGTGAGGCCTAAGATGACACAATCAAGCAGGCTAGCAACGGCCTGGAAGTGGAGTCCTGATTCCTGAACGGTGACTTATGGACAACTCCTCTATCCATCTAGAGCGCATGTAATTTTGTGTTCGTCAGCGGCTCCGCACAATCTGTTGATTGGAGCCTATCAATCCCTTGTCCAGGAGCAATTTGAGTTGGGCGTCTCCATTGGCTATCCTCAAGGACCCACGAGCCCCGTGACGGTGAGTTCCGCAGTCCTCCTAGAATTGTCTTAGTTCGTTGGTAATTTTGTTATTTTCATCTTTTATTTAGAGTCCAGTGTTAAAAAATTTAGGCTATCTCTTTTAGAAATCAATCTAGAAAATTATTATACGAATATAGGTCTATCTTTTCAAAAGATAGGGTATATTTCAGAGTTTGGCACAGGGCCCCAGATTTTGTCGGCCCGGCCCTGCATGTACTAGTTGTCTCCCTTCAAATTTGGCCGTTGTGTGATCCCTTCCTGCGTTCATTTGGCAAGAGGACCAATGCCACTATAAATAGGACGTAGCCGCCACCATAGAGGGGGGGGGGGGTCATTCAGATCACCCTAACACCCACTAGCTCATCGAGCACAAGAACACCTCTCTTCCTGAGGTCGTTCTCCACTGTACTAGTTCATCCTCAGCCCCTCGAGGCCAATCCACCACAAAGTAGGAGTAGGGTTTTACACCGTAAGGTGGCCCGAACCTGGGTAAACTGTTGTGTCTCTTGTCCATTCGGTTCGTCGAGCTAGGTTGTGAGATTAGCGAGTGAGCAGACTGGGGAGGACGAGTTCTTCGCACGACCCCAGAGTTCGAACCTCTCAAGGGTCTGTGGAACCCGACATTCGACAGCCAGGGACCCTAGCGTCTGGCCCTGGGCCAGATGCCAAGGACCATGGCGTCTGGGCCAGACGCCGAGGACCGTGGCGCTTGGTGCTGGAATCTGAAAATGACTCTTCCCTGCGTTCCAAACCAAGTTTGGGGAGGCCTTCTCTCCAAGTAACGACCCTAGGGCTCAACATATAAATAGAGGGACAAGGCTACCCCCTAGAGGACACCATGATTCACCAAGCTGTGTGTTGGCGCCCCTCTCCCTCTAGTTCATCCTTTGCTCTAAATCCATTGTGCTTGGCGAAGCCCTGCGGAAATAGTTTCACCACCATCGTCACCACGCCGTCGTGCTACCGGAACTCATCTACTACTTCACCCCTCTTGCTAGATCAAGAAGGCGAGGATGTCATCGAGCTGAATGTGTGCTGAATGTGGAGCTGTAGTACGTTCGGTGCTTGATCAGAATGGATCGTGAAGGTGTATGACTACCTCAACCGCATTGATAAATGCTTCTACTAAGAGATCTACAAGGGTATGTAGATGATCTCCCCCTCTCGTAGCTACGTGTCTCCATGGGTAGATCTTGTGTGTGCGCAGAATTTTTTTGTTTTCCATGCAACGTTCCCCAAGTGGCATCACGAGCCAGGTTTATGCGTAGATGATATGCACGAGTAGAACACAAAGGAGTTGTGGGTGGTGATGTTCATATTGCTTACTACCTATGTCTTATTTTGATTCAGCGGTATTGTGGGATGAAGCGGCTCGGGCTAACCTTATATGTCAACATACATGAGACCGGTTCCACCGACTGACATGCAACTTGTTTTGCATAAAGGTGGCTGGCGGGTGTCTGTTTCTCCCAATTTAGTTGAATCTAATTTGACTACGGTGGTCCTTGCAGAAGGTTAAATAGCAACTTGATAATCATCGTTGTGGTTTTGTGTAGGTAAGAACGGTTCTTGCTAGTTGCCCGTAGTAGCCACGTAAAACTTGCAACAACAAAGTAGAGGGCGTCTAACATGCTTTTGCAGGGCATGTTGTGATGTGATATGGTCAAGACGTGATATGATATATGTTGATGTATGAGATGATCATGTTTTGTAATAAGTTCACGACTTGCATGTCGATGAGTACGACAACCAACAGGAGCCTTAGGGTTGTCTTTAATTATTGTATGACCTGCGTGTTAATCACTAAGCACCATGTAATTGCTTTACTTTCTCGCTATGCATTAGCAATAGTTGTAGAAGCAATAGTTGGCGAGATGACCCCGACGCAATGATGGAGATCAAGGTGTCGCGTAGGTGACGATGGAGATCATGCCGTTGCTTTGGAGATGGAGATCAAAAGCACAAGATGATGATGGCCATATCATGTCACATATTTTGATTGCATGTGATGTTTATCCTTTATGCATCTTATACGTTATGAATGCCTGGCATGCTTGATATGATGACTACTTGATAGTTTAGTGTGCCATGCTTTACGGCTTGGAACCGGGACTTCAAAAGCGTTTTGAACGCCATGGAGCATATGATATGTTCCAAGAGCTAAAGTTGATATTTCAAGCTAATGCCCGGGTTGAGAGATATGAAGTCTCCAACAAGTTCTTTAGCTGTAAGATGGAGGAGAACAATTCTGTTAGTGAAAACATACTCAGAATGTCTGGGTACAACAACCACTTGACTCAGCTGGGAATTGATCTTCAAGTTGAGAGTGTTATTGATAGAGTTCTTCAGTTACTGCCACCAAACTACAAAGGCTTCATGATGAACTATAATATGCAAGGGATGAAGAAAACGATTCCTGAGCTCTTCGCGATGCCAAAATTGGCGCATGTAGAAATCAAGAAAGAGCATCAAGTGTTGATGATTAACAAGACCACTAGTTTCAAGAAAAAGGGCAAGGGAAATAAAGGGAACTTTAAGAAGACCGGCAAGCAAGTTGCCACTCCCGTGAAAAATCCCAAAGCTGGACCCAAGCCTGAAACTGAGTGCTTCTACTGCAAGGGAAATGGTCACTGGAAGTGGAATTGCCCCAAGTACTTGGCAGATAAGAAGGATGGCAAAGTGAACAAATGTATATTTGATATACATGTTATTGCTGTGTTCCTTACTAATGCTAGTAGTAGCGCCTGAGTATTTGATACTAGTTCGGTTGCTCATATTTGTAACTCGAAACATGAGCTACAAAATAAACGAATATTGGCTAAGGACGAGGTGACGATGCGCGCCGGGAATGGTTCCAAGGTTGATGTGATCGTCGTCGGCATGCTACCTCTACATCTACCTTCGGGATTAGTTTTAGACCTCAATAATTGTTATTTGGTGCCATTGTTGAGCATGAACATTATATCTGGATCTTATTTATTGCAAGATGGTTATTCATTTAAGTCAGAGAATAATGGTTGTTCTATTTATATGAGTAACATCTTTTATGGTCATGCACCCTTAGTAAATGGTCTATTCTTCTTGAATCTCGATTGTAGTAATACACATATTCATAATATTGATGCCTAAAGAAGCAAAATTGATAATGATAGTGCAACATACTTGTGGCATTGTCGTTTAGGTCATATTGGTTTAAAGCGCATGAAGAAACTCCATGTGGATGGACTTTTGGAATCACTTGATTATGAATCATTTGATACTTGCGAACCATGACTCATGGGTAAGATGAAGAAAACTCCGTTCTCCGGAACAATGGAGCGAGCTAATGACTTATTGGAAATAATACATACTGATGTGTGTGGTCCAATGAGTGTTGAAGCACGCGACGGGTATCGTTATTTTCTTACCTTCACAGATGATTTTAGTAGGTATGGGTATATCTACTTGATGAAACACAAGTCTAAAACATTTGAAAAGTTCAAAGAATTTCAGAGTGAAGTGGAGAATCATTGTAACAAGAAAATAAAGTTTCTACGATCTGATCACGGAGGTTAATATTTGAGTTACGAGTTTGGCCTTCATTTAAGACAATGTGGAATTGTTTCACAACTCACACCACCTGGAACACCACAGCGTAATGGTGTGTCCGAATGTCATAACCATACTTTATTAGATATGATGCATTCTATGATGTCTCTTACCGATTTGCCGCTATTGTTTTGGGGTTATGCATTAGAGACAACTGCATTCACATTCGGGCATCGTCTAAATCTGTTGAGATGACGTCGTATGAACTATGGTTTGTCAAGAAACCTAAGCTGTCATTTCTTAAAGTTTGGGGATGTGCTTATGTCAAAAGGCTTCAGCCTGATAAGCTCGAACCCAAAGCGAAGAAGTGCCTCTCCATAGGATACCCTAAATAAACTATTGGGTATACCTGTTGGGGAATGCATTATTTCAAAAAATTTCCTACGATCACGCAAGATCTATCTAGGAGATGCATAGCAATGAGAGGGGGAGAGTATGTCTACGTACCCTCGTAGACCGAAAGCGGAAGCGTTATGAAACGCGGTTGATGTAGTCGAACGTCTTCGCGATCCAACCGATCAAGTACCGAACGCACGGCACCTCCGTGATCTGCACACGTTCAGCTCGGTGACGTCCCTCGTACTCTTGATCCAGCTGAGGCCGAGGGAGAGTTTCGTCAGCACGACGTCGTGATGACGGTGATGATGAAGTTACCAACGCAGGGTTTCGCCTAAGCACTACAACGATATGGCCGAGGCAGAATTCTGTGGAGGGGGGCACTGCACACGGCTAAACAATCAACTTCTGTGTCTATGGGGTGCCTCCTCCCCCATATATAAAGGAGTGGAGGAGGGGAGGGCCGGCCCTCTCTATGGCGCGCCCAAGGGGGATTCCTCTCCTAGTTGGAGTAGGTTTCCCCCTTTCCCTAGTTGGAGTAGGAGAAGAAGGAACAGGGAGAAGGAGAAAAGGAAAAGGGGGGCCGCCCCCCCTCCCAATTTGGATTGGGCTTGGGGTGGGGGGTCCCACCTTGGCCGCCTCCTCCTCTCTCCCACTAAGGCCCAATAAGGCCCATTGACTCCCCGGGGGGTTCCGGTAATCTCCCGGTACTCCGAAAAATGCCCGAACTCATCTGAAACCATTCCGGTGTTCAAACATAGCCTTCCAATATATAAATCTTTATGTCTTGACCATTTCAAGACTCCTCATCATGTCTGTGATCACATCCGGGACTCCGGACTACTTTCGGTACATCAAAACACATAAACTCATAATATCGATCGTCATCGAACATTTAGCGTGTGGACCCTACGGGTTCGAGAACTATGTAGACATGACCGGGACTCACTTTCGGTCAATAACCAATAGCGGAACCTGGATGCTCATATTGGTTCCTACATATTCTATGAAGAACTTTATTATTGGTCAAAAACCGCATAACAACATACGTTGTTCCCTTTGTCACCGGTATGTTACTTGCCTGAGATTCGATCGTCGGTATCTCAATACCTAGTTCAATCTCGTTACCGGCAAGTCTAGTTACTCATTCTGTAATGCATCATCCCACAACTAACTCATTAGTCACATTGCTTGCAAGGCTTATAGTGATGTGCATTACCGAGAGGGCCCAGACATACCTCTCCGATACACGGAGTGACAAATCCTAATCTCGATCTATACCAACTCAACAAACACCATTGGAGACACATGTAGAGCATCTTTATAGTCACCCAGTTACGTTGTGACGTTTGATAGCACACTAAGTGTTCCTCCGATATTCTGGAGTTGCATAATCTCATAGTCATAGGAACATGTATAAGTTATGGAGAAAGCAATAAAAATGAACTAAATGATCATAGTCCTAAGCTAACGGATGGGTCAAGTCAATCACATCATTCTCTAATGATGTGATCCCATTCATCAAATGACAACTTTTGTGCATGGCTAGGAAACCTAACCATCTTTGATTAACGAGCTAGTCAAGTAGAGGCATACTAGTGACACTCATTTTGTCTATGTATTCACACATGTACTAAGTTTTCGGTTAATACAATTCTAGCATGAATAATAAACATTTATCATGATATAAGGAAATATAAATAACAACTTTATTATTGCCTCTAGGGCATATTTCCTTCAGTCTCCCACTTGCACTAGAGTCAATAATCTAGATTACATACTAATGATTCTAACACCCATGGAGTCTTGGTGCTGATCATGTTTTGCTCGTGAGAGAGGCTTAGTCATCGGGTCTGCAATATTCAGATCCGTATGTATCTTGCAAATCTCTATGTATCCCTCATTGACTTGATCGCGGATGGAATTGAAGCGTCTCTTGATGTGCTTGGTTCTCTTGTGAAATATGGATTCCTTTGCCAAGGCAATTGCACCAGTATTGTCACAAAAGATTTTCATTGGACCCGATGCACTAGGTATGACACCTAGATCGGATATGAACTCCCTCATCTAGACTCCTTCATTTGCTGCTTCTAAAGCAGCTATGTACTCCGCTTCACACGTAGATCCCGCCACGACGCTCTGCTTGGAACTACACCAACTGACAACTCCACCATTCAATAAAATACGTATCCGGTTTGTGAATTAGAGTCATCCGGACCAGTGTCAAAGCTTGCATCGATGTAACCGTTTACGACGAGATCTTTGTCACCTCCAGAAACAAGAAACATATCCTTAGTCCTTTTCAGGTATTTCAGGATGTTCTTGACCGCTGTCCAGTGATCCACTGCTGGATTACTTTGGTACCTCCCTGCTGAACTAATAGCAAGGCACACATCAGGTCTGGTACACATCATTGCATACATGATAGAACCTATGGCTGAAGCATAGGGAATGACCTTCATTTTCTCTATATCTTCTGTAGTAGTCAGGCATTGAGTCTGACTCAACTTCACACCTTGTAACACAGGCAAGAACCCTTTCTTTGCTTGATCCATTTTAAACTTCTTCAAAACTTTCTCAAGGTATGTGCTTTGTGAAAGTCCAATTAAGCATCTTGATCTATCTCTATAGATCTTGATGCCTAATATATAAGCAGCTTCACCGAGGTCTTTCATTGAAAAATTCTTATTCAAGTATCCTTGTATGCTATTCAGAAATTCAGTATCATTTCCGATCAACAATATGTCATCCACATATAATATCGGAAATGCTACAGAGCTCCCACTCACTTTCTTGTAAATACAATCTTCTCCAAAAGACTGTATAAAACCATATGCTTTGATCACACTATCAAAGCATATATTCCAACTCCGAGAGGCTTGCACCAGTCCATAAATGGATCGCTGGAGCTTGCACACTTTTTTAGCACCTTTTGGATCGACAAAACCTTCTGGTTGCATCATATACAACTCTTCTTTAATATATCCATTAAGGAATGCACTTTTGACATTCATTTGCCAAATTTCATAATCATAAAATGCGGCAATTGCTAACATGATTCAGACGGACTTAAGCATCGCTATGGGTGAGAAGGTCTCATCATAGTCAACTCCTTGAACTTGTCGAAAACCTTTCGCAACAAGTCGAGCTTTGCAGACAGTAACATTACCGTCAGCGTCAGTCTTCTTCTTGAAGATCCATTTATTCTCTATGGCTTGCCGATCATTGGGCAAGTCAACCAAAGTCCACACTTTGTTCTCATACATGGATACCATCTCAGATTTCATGGCCTCAAGCCATTTTGCGGAATCTGGGATCATCATCGCTTCCTCATAGTTTGAGGTTCGTTATGGTCAAGTAACATGACCTCCAGAACTGGATTAACGTACCACTCTGGTGCGGATCTTACTCTGGTTGACCTACGAGGTTCGGTAGTAACTTGATCAGAAGTTTCATGATCATCATCATTAGCTTCCTCACTAATTGGTGTAGGAATCACTGGAACTGATTTCTGTGATGAACTACTTTCCAATAAGGGAGCAGGTACAATTACCTCATCAAGTTCTACTTTCCTCCCACTCACTTCTTTCGAGAGAAAATCCTTCTCTAGAAAGGATCCATTCTTGGCAACGAATATCTTTCCTTCGGATCTGTGATAGAAGGTGTACCCAACAGTCTCCTTTGGGTATCCTATGAAGATACATTTCTCTGATTTGGGTTCGAGCTTATCAGGTTGAAGCTTTTTCACATAAGCATCCCAGCCCAAACATTAAGAAACGACAACTTGGGTTTCTTGCCAAACCACAGTTTGTATGGTGTCGTCTCAATGGATTTCGATGGTGCCCTATTTAATGTGAATGCAGCCGTCTTTAAAGCATAACCCCAAAATGATAGCGGTAAATCTGTAAGAGACATCATAGATCGTACCATATCTAATAAAGTGCGGTTACGACATTCGGACACACCATTACGCTGTGGTGTTCCAGGTGGCGTGAGTTGCGAAACTATTCCGCATTATTTCAAATGAAGACGAAACTCATAAATCAAATATTCACCTCCATGATCAGATCGTAGGAACTCAATTTTCTTGTTACGACGATTTTCCACTTCACTCTGAAATTCTTTGAACTTTTCAAATGTTTCAGACTTATGTTTCATCAAGTAGATATACCCATATCTGCTGAAATCATCTGTGAAGGTCAGAAAATAACGATACCGCCACGAGCATCAACACTCATCGGTCCGCATACATCAGTATGTATTATTTCCAATAAGTCTGTTGCTCATTCCATTGTTCCGGAGAACGGAGTCTTAGTCATCTTGCCCATGAGGCATGGTTCGCAAGCATCAAATGATTCATATTCAAGTGATTCCAAAAGCCCATCAGCATGGAGTTTCTTCATGCGCTTTATACCAATTTGACCTAAACGGCGGTGCCACAAATAAGTTGCACTATCATTGTTAAACGTATATCTTTTGGCTTCAATACTATGAATATGTGTATCACTACTATCAAGATTTAGTAAAAATAGACCACTCATCAAGGGTGCATGACCGTAAAAGATACTACTCATATAAATAGAACAACCATTATTCTGTGATTTAAATGAATAACCGTCTCGCATCAAACAAGATCTAGATATAATATTCATGCTTAATGCTGGCACCAAATAACAATTATTCAGGTCTAAAACTAATCCCGAAGGTAGATGTAGAGGTAGCGTGCCGACGGCGATCACATCGACTTTGGAAGCATTTCCGACGCGCATCGTCACCTCGTCCTTAGCCAATCTTCGCTTAATCCGTAGCCCCCGTTTTGAGTTGCAAATATTAGCAACATAACCAGTATCAAATACCCAGGCACTACTGCAAGCATTAGTAAGGTACACATCAATAACATGTATATCAAATATACCTTTCACTTTGCCATCCTTCTTATCCGCCAAATACTTGGGGCAGTTCCGCTTCCAGTGACCAGTCCCTTTGCAGTAGAAGCACTCAGTCTCAGACTTAGGTCTAGACTTGGGTTTCTTCACTTGAGCAACAACTTGCTTGCTATTCTTCTTGAAGTTCCCCTTATTCCCTTTTCCCTTCTTCTTGAAACTGGTGGTCTTGTTGACCATCAACACTTGACGCTCCTTCTTGATTTCTACCTTCGCAGCCTTTAGCATTGCGAAGAGCTTGGGGATTGTATTATTCATCCCTTGCATATTATAGTTCATCACGGAGCTCTTGTAGCTCGGTGGCAGTGATTGAAGAACTCTTTAAATGACACTATCATCAGGAAGATTAACTCTCAGCTGAGTAAAGTGGTTGTGGTACCCAGACATTCTGAGTATATGTTCACTGACAGAACTATTCTCCTCCATTTTGCAGCTGTAGAACTTATTGGAGACGTCATATCTCTCAATCCGGGCATTTGCTTGAAATATTAACTTCAACTCCTGGAACATCTCATATGCTCCATGACGTTCAAAACGTCGTTGAAGTCTCAGTTCTAAGCCGTAAAGCATGGCACACTGAACTATCAAGTAGTCACCAGCTTTGCTCTTCTAGACGTTCTTAACATTGTCAGCAACATCTGCAGCAGGCTTGTCACCCAGCGGTGCTTCCAGGACGTAATTCTTCTGTGCAGCAATGAGGATAATCCTCAAGTTATGGACCCAGTCCGTGTAATTGCTACCATCATCTTTCAACTTAGCATTCTCTTGGAACTTATTAAAATTCAACGGAACAACAACACGGGCCATTTATCTACAACAACATAGACATCCAAAATACTATCAGGTACTAAGTTCATGATAAATTAAAGTTCAATTAATCATATGACTTAAGAACTACCACTTAGATGGACATCCCTCTAATCATCTAAGTGACCACGTGATCCATATCAACTAAACCATGTCCGATCATCACGTGATATGGAGTAGTTTTCAATGGTGAACATCACTATGCTGATCATATCTACTATATGATTCATGCTCGACCTTTCAGTCTCAGTGTTCCGAGGCCATATTTGCGTATGCTAGGCTCGTCAAATTTAACCCGAGTATTCTACGTGTGCAAAACTAGCTTGCACCCGTTGTATGTGAACATAGAGCTTATCACACCCGACCATCACGTGGTGTCTCAGGATGATGAACTGTAGCAACGGTGCATACTCAGGGAGAACACTTATACCTTGAAATTTAGTGAGAGATCATCTTATAATGCTGCCGCTGTACTAAGCAAAATAAGATGCATAAAGGATGAACACCACATGCAATCAAATAAGTGATATGATATGGCCATCATCATCTTGTGCCTTTTGATCTCCATCTCCAAAGCACCGTCATGATCACCATCGTCACCGGCTTGACACCTTGATCTTCATCAAAGCATCGTTGTCGTCTCGCCAACTATTGCTTCTACGACTATCGCTACCACTTAGTGATAAAGTAAAGCAATTACATGGCGATTGCATTTCATACAATAAAGCGACAACCATATGGCTCCTGCCAGTTGCCGATAACAGTGCTACAAAACATGATCATCTCATACAACAATTTATATAATCACGTCTTGACCATATCACATCACAACATGCCCTGCAAAAACAAGTTAGACGTCCTATACTTTGTTGTTGCAAGTTTTACATGGCTGCTACGGGCTTCTAGCAAGAACCGTTCTTACCTACGCATCAAAACCACAACATAGTATAGTGATTGCTTTTTGATCTTCAGAAAGAACCCTGTTCATTGAATCCGATTCAATGAAAGTTGGAGAAATAGACACCCACTAGCCACCTATGTGTGAAGCACGTCAGTAGAACCAGTCTTGCGTAAGCGTACGCATAATGTCGATCTGAGCCGCATCATCCAACAATACCGCTGAATCAAGAATCAACTAGTGATGACAAGCAATATGTATATACCCACACCCACAACTCCTTTGTGTTCTACTCGTGCATATAACATCTACGCATAAACCTGGCTCGGATGCCACTGTTGGGGAACGCAATATTTCAAAAAAATTCCTACGATAACGCAAGATCTATCTACACTACTGCAGGATGGTCCAAACGCGACACTACGATGAGAGACCCTTTGATGAAACTGTGTAAGCCATAATCGCAAACTATGGTGTAAAAGAACTGTCAAAAAAGGTGCAAAACGTTTGCGATGGCGGAGCTATCAAACACGGTTCAGATTTTAGTTGCGTGTGCGATGCAGGGCATACGGTTCAGCTCAATGAACTGTTTGCGATGAGGAGGAACAAAAGAAACATGCAACCAGATGAAGGCGTGTGCGATATAGAGCATACAGTTCACTCAGATGAACTACTTGTGATTAGGCAACACAAAAGAAACAGCCAGCCAGATCAAGGTGTGTGTGATACGCGGCAAACAGGCCCGTAATCAGAAATGTGTGCGAAGACCAATAATAAGACAGACGATTGCTGCTAATAAGTCATGTGATTTGCTTTATCTACAGTAGAATAATGTGTGTGTATATATATAACTGAAATAAACATCCAATTACATAAGTGACTATACAGATCATTCGCACACACCTCAATAAACAATTGTGTGCATTCTAAAGTAGGAGAAACGATCGTCTAGTCATCTACTTCTTGTGACGCTCCTGCCACTGCTATGTGGCTCGATTCCTCGTTTGGGTCAGGAAGAAGACAGTTCCTCATGCCAATGATCCGCCTATACATCTCATAGCTTGTGTACGCGTCCATGGCCGCATACTTGACAAGTTGTTCATCCAGTCTCTTATGCCACACACTGTGCCAGGCGTTCCTGTCCTTATTGCTCTCATTCTTCATCTTCATGTAGTAGGGGTCGATGATGGCTGAGGCGAGGTCAACCAGGGAGTTCGGTTTGTTTTTGTCGCTGCCCAGACCTTGTAGTGGCTTTGGATGTTGTCAAGATTCGGGCATTTCAAGTCCGAAACCTTGAGCGCTTTTAGATCGTTGGTGGTCACTACAAGAAATATGTCAACTTATGACCTTCTGTCAGTGACCCTCGAAGAATTGGTCATAAATTTATGACCATTTTAGACCAATTGGTCAAAAGCTGTTCAGGGGGCTTCAAACCCTAAACCATTGCGACCATTTTGGTCAGAAAGGTCGTAATTTCCTTACACGAAATGGTCACAAAGCAAACAGTGCTAGTCCGCTGCCTTATTTCTAGTTGTTAATGACCAATATAGATGGTCATAACCTTGTAGATTGTGGTGGGTTGTGATGACTAGGCGCCATCTCATCAGTTTTGCCTATGTGTCATGTCCATGTGGCAGTTTTTGCCCTAGGTTGTGAAGCAACCTATATTTCTATCATTCCCAAAATTCCCAAAAAAATCTCATAAATTCTTTGGGTCATATCTTCATCAAATATGTAAAAAATCCTTCCTTGCCTAGTTCAAAACTAATTCAACAATATTCATTTTCCTATTATGTTCACAACAACACTTTATGAAGGAAGTGCTATTTATATATTCTTGATTGCCCTACGAATTTTTGGGCACTCTTTCCTATCCAAATCATTACCGCATGACAAAATTCAGCTCCATTTGCCTAGCAAATCTTCCTCGGCAAATTTCCAAAGTTTTTGTCCACCTAGAAGCATTGTGAAGGAAGTACCTTTTTTATATCTCTAAATGACATGAAATTTATACAGTTTCTTCATATGCCCAAATTATCACCCTCCTCCAAATTGCAGCTCAGTCAAATCATCTATGTGAGCCCAGGTTCAATTTATATTTTATGGCCAAATTGGCACGTTGCAAAGCAAGTGTTATATGGACCCTCCTATTACCCTCAAACTTTTCGGGCACTCTTCCATACCCAAATCATTGCCACATGATAATATTCAGCTCAATTTTCCTAGTAAATCTTTCTCGGGAAATTTCCAAAGTTTCTACCTCGAGAGAAGCTTTGTGAAGTAAGTACTAGCTAGGCTTACCCAAATGATCTGAAAATTGACCAGCGCATGACCATACCTAAGTAACTTACCTACACCAATTTTGAGCTCATTTCATTCATCCAATCTCTCTCACTAGTTTTCCCAAGTTTCTGTCCATAGAAGAGCATTGTGAAGGAAGTACTACTTTGGCATGTCCAAATGGTATCAATTTTCTACAATGCTTTCCTATGACCAAATAACCATCCTCCACAAAATTTCAGCTCAATCCATTTATTATTTTGAGCCCAACTTCAACATTCATATTTTTGTCCAGCGTGGTACTTTGCAAAGCAAGTACCACCTAGGATCCTCCTTTTGAGCTAAAAATTTGTGAAGACATTCTCCTTAGTAGATGATCATCCTCAGCCAAAACTCACGCCCATTGGCCATGTGCATTTCCCGTACCGCTAATCAAACACTTGGCTGCTAATTCATGTTTGAGCATCGATCGGTCTTCTCGTGAGAATCTTATGTTGTAATTTTCTTCCTAGCACCAACCTGGGGAGTGCCCAACCCACTAGACATGCCTAAGCCGCCCAGAACACATGGCAACATTACGGTCACGCGGTGACCACGCGACGGGCATGCGAGTTTACGCGCTCTAGAGTTGAGGCCCTCGGCCACCGCCCAAACCTCGACGTATCGTCACCAAACCATGTATTTATGATTAAATAGGTCCTTATGTAACTAGAAATGATTTTTGGAAAAAATAAAGAGCAAACTATGAGGCAGCTGCAGTTCAAATTTGACCCGCTTCCAACTGAATCGGCGGAAATTTGTCTTTTTCACGAGAGGTGGATCAAAATTTTTTACACCCAACCATTTTGTCAATTGTGCATTAAATATGGCCTAGTATTTTATAAAAATGATTCGGTCCAATTTTGCAACAATTATTTGGTAGTTCCTTCACAAAAAACCTCCTTTCGGGCACTCGAAAAATGGAAAATGGTTTGTTCGTCCAACGAAAATGAAAACTTCCTTAGGCAACATTGTTTGCCATTCCAATATGCACCCTTGTTCACAATATGAGATCATTTGAACAAACTATGCCATGAATGTGGCCATAAGATTGATCATTTGGCTTGAAAGCCATTGATCTCCACACATGATAACTCGTTTCTGAGAACACTTTTTTTAAAATAATTGCCGTATTACAAGTTTGTTATTTTTCCTAGGAACTTGGCCACATATGATGACACAATGCGAAGGTTTCCCAATTTTTTGATTTTTTTTGAATTTTTTATACCCGTTTCAAAATGCGGTCAAAACGGTGGGAATGACCGTTCCTAGCTAGTGGTTGAATCTTGGAATTTTTTTGGTGTTTCTCTGATTAAATAGATACTTATGTAACTAGAAATGATTTTTCAAAAAAAATAAATAGCAAACTATGAGGCAGCTGCAGTTCAAATTTGACCCGCTTCCAACTGAATCGGCGGAAATTTTCCTTTTTCACGAGAGGTGGATCAAAATTTTTTACACCCAACCATTTTGTCAATTGTGCATTAAATATGGCCTATTATTTTATAAAAATGATTCGGTCCAATTTTGCAACAATTATTTGGTAGTTCCTTCACAAAAAAACCTCCTTTCGGGCACTCGAAAAATGGAAAATGGTTTTTTCGTCCAACGAAAATGAAAACTTCCTTAGGCAACATTGTTTTCCATTCCAATATGCACCCTTGTGCACAATATGAGATCATTTTAACAAACTATGCCATGAATGTGGCCATAAGATTGATCATTTGGCTTGAAAGCCATTGATCTCCACACATGATAGCTCGTTTCTGAGAACACTTTTTTAAAATAATTGCCGTATTACAAGTTTGTTATTTTTCCTAGGAACTTGGCCACATATGATGACACAATGCGAATGTTTCCCAATTTTTTGATTTTTTTTGAATTTTTTATACCCGTTTCAAAATGCGGTCAAAACGGCGGGAATGACCGTTCCTAGCTAGTGGTTGAATCTTGGAATTTGTTGGTGTTTCTCTGATTAAATAGATACTTATGTACCTAGAAATGATTTTTGAAAAAAATAAATAGCAAACTATGAGGCAGCTGCAGTTCAAATTTGACCCGCTTCCAGCTGAATCGGCGGAAATTTGCCTTTTTCACGAGAGGTGGATCAAAAATTTTTACACCCAACCATTTTGTCAATTGTGCATTAAATATGTCCTAGTATTTTATAAAAATGATTCGGTCCAATTTTGCAATAAATATATTGTAGGTCCTTCACAAAAAACTCATTTTGGGCACTCGAAAAAGGGAAAATGTTTTTTTGTAAAAAACTCATTTCCGACGACACCTTTTTAAAGATATTTATCTTATTCCATGTTGTTATTTTTTCTGAAAACTTGTTCAAATTTTGGTGACACAATGAGAAGGTTTTCCATTTGTTTTAGAATTTCTCAGATCATAAAGTAGCTTAAATAATTTTAACACATTATTTTAAGTCAACTACGACCAATTTAGATGGTCATAAAATCGTACTGCATTCTGATTGGTCCGTGGACATATCACGCGGATCATGCATCCAACACCGTCGGATGCTCGGGGATCCAACGGCTATCCTCGACCCATCCACACCAACCCTGAAACCCTAGCTATGTCCTCCGGGTCAATTTCCATCTACCCCCCGCCTCCTTTCTCTCCCTCGCTCCTCTCGATTCCGTCCCCTTCCTCACCAGCGCAAACCCTAGCTCCTCTCGATCCCGTCCCCTTCCTCCCCGCCAGCTCCACCGATCCTTCCCTCGATCTCATCGGTGGGAAGCGCCGCGGCGATTCCCCACCCCTCCCCTTATCTCCCACGGCCGCGGTCGGATCCGCGCTCATCCCTTCCAGATCGGATCGCAGCCGCCACCTCCTCCCTTCCAGATCGCGGCCGCCACCTCCCTCCGATGGAGCTCCCCCCATCCATGGCCTCCCCCACGCCCTCCTCTCTCCCTTCCCCTCCCTCGCGCCGCCACCACCACCACTCCTTCCAAGCGCGTGCACGCGTTCCAGCTGCGGGCTTCTCCTTCCGCTTGCTTCGTGTCGCGGAGCCGTGGAGGAAGACCCACGGGCGCGGCGTCACTATTGCCGCCAACGACCATCGGCGGTGGCTGCTGCGTCGTTGGTCAGTCCTGCCTTGCTCGTGCACTCCCCCCGCTTCCTCCTCCCTCCCCTCGCTAACGTCTCAGCCACGCGCAGGTAGTCAGGCAGGTAGGTGCGGATGCACCAATTCCGCTCCCCCACCCGCTCCGGCGATGTTGAGGAGGTCGACGGCGTGCGCTTCGCTCACCACCTGCTTCTCCTCCGCCGCCCCGCCCGCGTGGGTAAGTGCATCATCCTCTCCTCCCCCTCTCGCCTCCTCCATCGGCTGTGACGCGCGTGCGCCCACCAACCGGAGCACGGCTGGCAGATGGATGACGATTTTCATGTATTTTGACTCGGTTAGATCAGTCGATGCTTCATAGTACATAATGAATGAGCGTTTGCTGCTGGATATTGCTCCTTCCCTACGGTTTTGTTCACCTTTGATTTTAGAGATGTTGTCAAACCAGAACCTCATCCAACCATCTGGAGTAATATCTTAGCGCGGTAGTTCCACAGCTGCTGCTACTACTAGGCTAATATTCTCATTCATAAACTTCCTGAAAAATGTCTTTTACGTACCTTCTACATGTGCATTGTCTCCATTGGAATTCTTCTCTTAAACTAGGCAATCATACACGATCTGCAACTTTGGGGTACCAAAATGTTTATTTTCGTAGACAGTACACAATTGATCTGTAAATTAGCTGAACAAAGCATGTTCTAAGGTTTCCATAGAGTACTTGTTTGCTTCGTTTGGATGTACGGTTTGAGGGCAGCCATCTATTTAGTTTGTTGTCCAGAAATATATTACAGTTTGTAAAAGCAACCAATTCATGATAAGACCTGGTGTGGCTGATGCACATAGCTACTTTCAGTACCTTGTTAACAGTGTTGAGGACAAGTTAAATCCTGTATTGGTGTCCTGTTCTTGTAAACATTATGTAAAGCTAAAATTCTTCTGTGTCTTGCTTCCTGTGTCTTGCTCATTTGATATAAACATTATGTAGAGCTCTGTTTCTTCTTCTTTTGCTTCCTGTATGTATGTATGTGTCTGACGACGAAGTTGGTTTCTTCAGAATTGATCGAGTCTGACAAAGTTGTTCTGAACATTTCTTGAAACAGGGCGAGGCCGGTGATGTCCATGCGGTGATGTCCCTGGGGTGGCGCCACTGTGCCCGACGCTTGCCCTGGTCACCGCGGTGGTGCTTCGGCGGCTTCCAAACCCTCTCCTGGATGTGGTGATGGTCACACCACAGCCGTGGTGTGGCTGAGCCTCTGCTACGGCTACAATGTCCCTCTAGTGAGCTCCTCCCCATTCATTCTTCTCTGATGTAGCTCCTGCATGGCCTTGGCCATGATTTGGGTTGGACGTGGGGCTGTACTAGTTGCTGCTAGATGCTGTAACCAAGCATCAACTCCTACTGGAGCTCTCTGGTGATAAATTCATGTGGTTCTAGGGTCTGTCAGTAGCTGCCCACGTGTACTTGCTTTACATATGTGCCCCTGTGATGCTCTGGTGATATGGAGTGGCTGATATCAAAATCATGGTGGTGTTGATGCTTATCTTGCGTGTCTCTGGTGGTGGTGGTGTTGACAGCAGTTACACACCTAGCTTGTAACTAATATCATTACTGCTAATTTACCTCAAGTTAGTCTGATCATGGTTGAAATGAGCACTGCTAATTTTGATGTCTAATATCAATTTTTACCCCAAGTCCTTAAGTAATTATTTTCATTACATCAAAGTTAGCTGAGAATATTGACTAGAATATTTTATGTATGACATGATGCATGTACACATATGGTTGAGAAAATACCGAGCTGCAGTGGAACAACCTGGAGTTAGAGAACTTCCAGGACAAGATCAACGAGGTGACCGACGTTATGGTGGCTGTGTACGGCGGCGACCACAAGTTCTTCGGTGAGCTGGCAGTGTCCATATTGTGTGATATATGATGCTGCTCCGTTGTGCATCTCTCTTTTCTTGTGTGTTGCATCATTGTTGCTTGATAGAGTAAATGATTTCAGTTTTGGTTGTGTCCAATCTTTACTATGTACCATGCTTAGTGTTTACTAAACTGAGGCATTGGGCATTGGAATTTAGGCATTTATGTATAATTTTAGTTTTGGATGTGTCCAATGCAAACATTGCTATCAACTGTCAAGTTGATTTTAAAATGTCTCGTTAACTTCATTATTCTGTTATTTATTGTTAAATATGCTGTTGGATTTACTTCTATTTTGTTCCTCAACATTTTGTTCTGTAACATGCAGATGCTGGGCTTTCATGTTTCTTCGTGAGCATCAGGACAAAGAAGTCGGAGGAAGCATAGTTCTAACATTGCTGTCAAGTGTCAAGTTTTGCATTAATGAAGCCCTTTATGCTGCTCCTATTTGTATGTGTGTATGATGTAGCAGAACCTGGCTCATGTGATTGTACACTTGTGGAGCTTGTTATCTGATTGTAAACTTGATGCTGATCACATTTGTATGTGTGTTATATGATGTAGCACTTTGATTGTTGATAATATTTGAAGTATTTCGTGTGTTTTCTGTGTGCCAATTTAAATACCAGGTATTTATTTGCGTGAAATAAAAAAATGAAGAATATTGCCCTGATGGCTAGGACCCAGTACTAGAACCTGACAATGGGGACCCACCTGACTAGTGAACCCAATTTATAAAAAAAGAAAAAAATGAAACTGTTGAGACAAAAAGGCCATGGGCCAAAAATAAAAAGGCTGCAATGTTGGGCTTGGTCCATGAAGCTGACAAAAAATTCACAGAAAAAATATAAATGTGCTGAATTAATGGGCTCGGCCCATATAAACACCGAATTGGACCGGGCGGAATCTTGTGCCATGTCAGATTGCCACGCTGGATGCCTACGTGGCCTGGGGAGGTTGCTAGTGACCAAAATGCCACAGTAGACATATTTTGGTCATAAACGTTTGCGACCATTCTAGAAGAAAGGTCGCTATAGTCAGTTTACGATGCCCATCTTTTGACCTTATGTTTTTGGTCACAAAAAGGTCATAAATGGAAATTTGTGACCTTTCAGTGACCAATAGTGGTGGTCATAAGTTGACATATTTCTTATAGTGGGTGTCCACCTTAGCACAACTTTAGTTGGAGCTGTTGATAAACCTGGAGAAACGCTTGCAAGGCCTTGTGGCAAGGTGGTAGTGTTAGACAAGGACGTCATGTCGCACACACAACTGGGCGACGACAACCTTCTGATTGTGCCCGGCACGACCGCTGGTGTACTCGAGGTTGAAGCCGACCACTCGGTACTTGTCCTCGGCAAGGAACTGCTCCATAGTTTGGATGGAGCTCTCCACCGAGATCGGATCTTTCGTGTACACCACCGAGAGGGCCTTCCCCCTCACGTGGGTGTCCACTACGTGATGCGTGGTGACCTGCCCGCCGTTGTCGTCGTCGGCCGCTGGGAGCGCCATTGAAACCGCTGGATGTCCTCTTTGTATGTGTCCTCGTGGGTGTGCTTATTGTGTCGTGTGAGACGAGAGATGAAGGTAAATGGACGCAGGAATAAAAGAGGACCGAGCGGTGTGGATTCTTGGCGCGTCCGCATGGCAGTTTTTGCAGCGGGTAACTGCATCATCGCGCCGCGCCTGGCGCAACCGCTTGCACACGAATGTGCGTGATCGTGCGCCGGCCCCAAACACTAGCAGCGCACGTGGAGGGACGAGGGCAGAGCACCCGGAGGGACGTGAGAGTATAGCACGCACGGCGGGACGCGAGTAGAGCGCGCCATGGCCACCTGAACCGCAAGCAACCATAAGCATAGACCAGTTGAACAGGCAGGAAATGGTCGCCTACAAGCCGACCGACAATTGCGTCGCTGCGTAGAGAGCGGCCGTGTGCTACCACCTCCGTCTAGTCTATAGTCTCCTCTATATTCTGTACCATACTTTGCCCTCAAATTTAACCAACAAAATGTTAATGCATGTTTTAAAAATTATGTAATTGGAAACTATGTTCAAATACAAATCCAACTATATAATCTTTAGCGACATGCATTCGTATTTTATTAGTTAAATCATACTTATAAACCAGGACAGTGGTATAGTAGGTAATTAAATCGCCAACGTTTTTTATTAACCGTATGTGTACATGGCCTTTCGTCCTCCTCTCGCACGTCTTGTCACCCCGCTACCGCAGACGGCTTACAACGCAAGCTTGAGCAGCGCGCGGGGGCGTTCTTTTGCCAAACGGCGACGCCAATGAATCGTCGGTGAGCTCGTTCCCGCGCAACCTCGCAGGTTCCCGCGCAAGCTTCACGCACACTACTAGGAAAAGGGCTATAGCTAATATGTACATTAATGGCGCACCACATATGTGGTGCGCCACTGCTATATAGCAGTGGCGCACCATGTGTAGGTACGCCATTAATGTCCATATCACTAATGGCGCACCACACCCACGGTGCGCCACTACTAACATTTTTTTCCAAAACTAGTAATGGCGCACCAGGGCATAGTGCGCCATTACTAGTTTTAACTAGTAATGGCGCACCACACACTCTGTGTGCCACTACTAACAATTTTTTTACTTTTTTTTTTCAAAACTAGTAATGACGCACCAGTGTATAGTGCGCCATTACTAGTTCAAACTAGTAATGGCGCACCACAACCACGGTGCACCACTACTAACATTTTTTTATTTTTTTTGCAAAAACTAGTAATGGCGCACCACGTAACAGGTGCGCCATTAGTAACCAAGGTTACTAATGGCGCATTGTTAGGTGGTGCGCCATTACTAACTTTCTATGCACCCCCCCATGTGGACGGCCTTTTCAGTTTTAGAAAAAAATAAAAGAAAATGATGGAAATGTCAAAAAAATAAAAGAAAATAAGTTTCCCATGTGATATGTGGTCTAGTTGTTGGGAAAATTTACAAATATGAATTTCGACTTTATTTGCAAAATCTCTCTGGAATTTAGTAAAATGGGCATAACTTTTGCATACGAACTCGGATTAAAAAGTTTTTTATATGAAAAATCATTTACTCGAAAAGTTACATCCGAATTCAACTAGAGGAACCTTGTTGAAGATTTCCAGAATCCCCAAAACCTAACAGAATGAAAGATACATGGCTTTTAAGATCTAGAGGGGGGGAAATGAAAAAAAACTTCAAACTTAGTAGTGGCACACCATTTGCTAGGTGCGCCACTAGTAACAGAAAAAATTGGTTTTATATTTTTTTTTGAGATTTTTTTTCAAAGTATGATACGTAATATGACCAGGAAGTTTGAAATATTTTTTCAAAATTTCATCACACTCATGAACATGAACAAAGTCCTAGACATCAACAAGGTTTAATAGGATTGATATGGTAGATATATCAACAAATGCCTGTTAAGTGAGCTGGTGCCGGGGGTTGGATAGAACTGCGAAGTTAAGCGTGCTTGGTCTGGAGTAGTGTGAGGATGGGTGACCTTTCGAGAAGTTTGACTACGGAGTGCGATTTGACTTGAGATTAAGCATATTGACCCGAGATTAAGCCATCGTGACCCGAGATTACTATTTGTTACTAGTGGCATGGTAATAGTGGCGCACCTATAGTGGCATGGCAAAAATAGGTGCGCCCCTAATTAGCCTTTTCCTAGTAGTGGCCCAACTCGGTGAAATCCCCCAAAATCCCAATGCTTACCGGCCTGCTATATAAACCCTCACGGCCGGCGAGTCCCGCATCGCATTTTCCCATCCCTCCCTGTAGCTTATCTCGTCTGCTTCTCCCACAATTTCCAATGGCACCGGTCCGTCGTCGTCGCTCAGCCACTCCACCGTCATCAGAGGACAGCTCCAGCTGGGAGGCTACATCGCGGCGGTTGCGCAGTCCCCGGCGTAGTGTAGTGCGCGTGGCGTCCCTGTTGGGTGTGCGTAGAACACCAACCACACGCTACACCATCGGTGCCCGTCGGCAGCTGTTGCCGGCCACCGTTGCCGCCACACCACCATCGAAAGCCAGGACGATCGCGTGCTCCGCCACCGCGGCCCGAAGGCGGGAGGTGGCCATCATGGCCTCCACCCCACAGCCGGCTACTATGGCCATCACCTGCTCCACCACCGCGGCCCGAAGGCAGGAGGTGGTGGTCGTGGCCGCCACCCCGTCATCGGCCACCATGGCCGCCAGCCCACCGTCGACCGCTGGGGTCATCACCCGCTCCGCCACCGCCGCCTGAAGGCGGGAGGTGGAGGTGGATGCCCGCACGTGCTTCAGCAACCTTGCGTGCTAGACCGAGCTCCCGCGGGAGGAGGAGGAGCGCCTCGTCAAGCATGCAAAGAGCCTTACCGCTGCCGTGGCTGCAGCACACGCCGCCTTAGAGGAGAGGAATCAGGAGATCTACGAGGAGAACCACCGCTTCGAGAGGGGTCGTCTGGAGCGGCAGAGGGCGTTCGAGGTGAGCGCCACTGAAGCTGCAACAACTGTAGGCACCGTATTGCGGTTGCCCAGCTCGTCGGTAGGCTCCTCCTCCTCCGCCTCTTACTGAGCGCGCTCGGCAGAGGAGAGGCAGCCGGAAGTAGTACAAAGCGCCTCCGCAGTAGTAGTATTTAGGGGCTATTTTGTTCAGTTCATCTGACTATAGATGTGGTGGAACTGTACAACATACTTAAAATTAGCTAGTATATATAGTTAAACGAGCTATTTCAGCACGTGGTTGGCAAAAATTGGGGAAAAGTTTTGTCGGTTCAGCTGTTGAGTTGAACTGTTTGTATAAATTAAGAACAACTGCTTAATCTATGAATGAAATCGATGCTTAATTACTAAATTTTAGTTGCAAAAATTAGATACTGCTAGTGATTTTTAGCTTCATATTTTGACAAATCATAGTGTTACAAGGATTGACAAATCTTACCAAATTGTTTGTACGTGGTTGCACACGGGTCATCCAAAACAACCGTTTGAGTTGAAGGGATGCACAAATCCTGCGCTGCTCTCACTTTGCGTATGGATGTTCTACCTAAAACGTTTGCAATCAAGAGAAGCAGAAATCCTGCTCGGCACATTTTCATTTGGCTTCCTGGGGAAGCTGTCGGTTTGCATACGGGTGTTCTAACTAAAATGTTTGATGGTGGTTTTATATTTAAAAAGTGAATTAAACTACGGCTTGGGCGCCATTAATGGAGACAAAGCGAGCAAGGCGGGCGGCCATGGAAGTCAAAGGGCTCGCTTCCCAGTGAGCATGCGCAGTGTACAGCTCGCACGCTTCCCGGTGAGCCTGTGCATTCGAGGACAGCTTGCACGCCTCTCGTTTAGCCTGCGCACTGGACGGCGCTCGCACGCCTCCCGTTCAGTCAAGGTCAAGCAGCTATCCGCACGGCACCTCCTACAACCATTAAAACCAAGACACGTGGCGTCACATGAATGGTTAAGATAACGCACATGGTTTGAATTATACAAACGTTTGAGATATTAAAGTGGCAGCTATTTTTTCAAAAATGCCTTTGTTGGCTGTCATTATTCGAGTGTGCCTTCTCTCAAAATGGACACGAAAAATACCACAGCATGCCGGGTGCCATTCCATGATAGCACGCCAAGTTTCATGAATTTCAGACGATTTCTGGATTTACTAGAATTTTAAAACCAAGCATCTCAATGTTTTGCTGGCAATCAACGATGCCTTGGTGTTTGAAATTCATTCCCATTTCTTGCATGGGACCTAAGCATGCACCCAAGGACATAGATTTGATTTTTTCAACCAATTTATATGCACTGGAGCATGTGCATGTAGTTCAAATTTAAATTATGCACATAAATGCGTTGAAAACTCAGTTAATGCATAAAAATGTCCAAAGAAACCCCAAAAAATTACAAAAAATCACACAACACTCCTGTTGTTCTATGTTGACACGATAAAATTTTTGAAAGCAATAACACGCAATGGATATCGTTTCATCCCCAAAGGTGGGACGTTCCCTACCGAAAACCATCATGCTTATTGTGAGAAGCTCCGGTTTGTGAGAAGCATATACCCAAACCTGCCCCAAATGGGACAAATTTTTTACCAAGGCATGCTGATGCTGCTCCATGATAGCATGCCAAGTTTCATGAATTTCAGACGGGTTTTGGATTTACTATAATTTAAAAACAAGGCATCCCAATGTTTTGCTGGCAATCAACAGTGCCCTGGTGTTTGAAATTCATTCCCATTTCTTGCATGGGACCTAAGCATGCCCCCAAGGACACATATTTAATTTTTCAACCAATTTATATGCACTCGAGCATGTGCATGTAGTTCAAATTTGAATTATGCACATAAATGCATTGAAAACTCAGTTAATGCATAAAAAATGTCCAAACGAACCCTGTAAAATCACAAAAAAATCACACAACACTCATGTTGTTCTATGTTGACACGAGAAAAAATTTGAAAGCAATAAGAGGCAATGGATATCGTTTCGTCCCCAAAGGTGGGACTGTCGATGCACAAATGGAGGGGTCCTATTTTGTACCCCTTTACTTGTGCGCGGGCAGTTGGAGCCACGCCTGCGGCCACACATAGTGGGGCAGAGGAAGGAAGCAAAGCCACAAGACAACCAGAACAATGCCAAGCCAGAAACACGAAGAGCAGAGGGGCGAGGTGGACTCCCCCGGGAAGGCCCTTGTCGGGGCGGCCTCCGCAGCCCCGGCAAGAACCTTGCCGGGGCAACTTGACCGACTCTAGCAGAGCCACCCCCCTTGAGCCCAAGAGTTCCAACACCATCAACCAGCATTGGAACCGAGGCTCAGGAGGCACCTCCATGGTGGCATGCAAATCTTTGTGGAAACCAGAAGCACACAAGACTAGATGATGACCAAAAGACGACGATCCTTGGCAAGATCCTTGCCAAGGATACCCACGAGAGCCCCGGCAAGACCCTTGCCGAGGATGACCAAGATGCTGCGGGAAGACCCTTGCCGGTGCCCCGACAAGACTCTTGCCGAAAACATCCGCGAGGCCGCAGCCAGGCCCATGTCTGCCAAGACTCCATCGCCATTCCCATGCAACTACCAGCCCACCAGCTGGGCAGGCGTCTGCATGGCGACGTGTGGCCTCTAGGCCGACTCGACAAGCACCTGCGTGGTGGCATGAAGATCTTCGTGAAGATTCAGCCACCACACCAACTCAGCAGCCAGCCAACGTGGCAATAAACGCCTCGTCAGTTCGAACGCGCGTCAAAGCCAGGCGAAGTGGCGACAGCTGGGACGAGCTTCCTTGCCGTCCCCGATAAAGCAAGAAGGGCACGGCGGTAGCACATTAAATGTGTTTGTCCTACGGTGCCATAAGATAGACTCGATTACTGTATACCTTTCCACCTCCTGTGTGCCACTGTGGCTGCCCCTTTTGACTATAAAAGGAGGCCCGAGGCGTACTGGAGAAGGATTCAGATTTTTTGGACGAGGCACGCATCGTAGCTAGTTGAAGGACTCGAGAACACTCAAATATACACCAAAGCAGGACTAGGGTATTACGCAACCTCACGGCCCGAACCTGGGTAAACGATCCCTGTGCTACATTCTAGACCTGTTCTTTGCACAACCCCGCACCCGCCAACCGTAGCAAAAAGGGACCCCAGTGATCCCATAGGTGTCGTTTCCCCCAACATCTTTGGCGCGCCAGGTAGGGGTCGCGTGGTTGTGAAATTCCGGTTTGAAGGTTAGCACACCGACTTCATCATCACCATGGCCCCCCAAGAGAAAGGGGATCATGGCGATCGGTTCATCCAGGGCCGGCCCGTCCGCTCCAGCGCGAGCAGACGGCCGAGTACCCATCGATGGGGCCGAAGACATGGCCCGCGAGCGTCCACGACATTCTGGCGGTCGGAGCCAGGCGAGAGGCGTCGTCCGAATCCAAGACGACTGTAGGATCGAAAGTATGTCTAGAGGGGGGGGGGTGATTAGACTACTTGACCAAATAAAAACTTAACCTTTTCCCAATTTTAGTTCTTGGCAGATTTTAGCTATTGTAGGACAAGTCAAGCGATCATCACACAATTCAAGCAAGCATGCAAAGAGTATATTGGCAGCGGAAAGTAAAGCATGCAACTTGCAAGAATGTAAAGGGAAGGGTTTGGAGAATTCAAACGCAATTGGAGACACGGATGTTTTTCCTGTGGTTCGGATAAGTGGTGCTATCCTACATCCACGTTGATGGAGACTTCAACCCACGAAGGGTAACGGTTGCGCGAGTCCACGGAGGGCTCCACCCACGAAGGGTAATGGTTGCGCGAGTCCACGGAGGGCTCCACCCACGAAGGGTCCACGAAGAAGCAACCACCCACGAAGGGTCCAGGAAGAAGCAACCTTGTCTATCCCACTATGGCCATCGCCCACGAAGGACTTGCCTCACTAGCGGTAGATCTTCACGAAGTAGGCGATCTCCTTGCCCTTACAAACTCCTTGGTTCAACTCCACAATCTTGTCGGAGGCTCCCAAGTGACACCTAGCCAATCATGGAGACACCACTCTCCAAGAAGTAACAAATGGTGTGTTGATGATGAACTCCTTGCTCTTGTGCTTCAAATGATAGTCTCCCCAACACTCAACTCTCTCCCATAGGATTTGGATTTTGTGGAAAGAAGATTTGAGTGGAAAGCAACTTGGGGAAGGCTAGAGATCAAGATTCATATGGTAGGAATGGAATATCTTGGTCTCAACACATGAGTAGGTGGTTCTCTCTCAGAACATATGAGTTGGAATTGTGTATGTGTTCTGATGGCTCTCTCCATGAATGAAGAGGAGGTGGAGGGGTATATATAGCCTGCACACAAAATCCAACCGTTACACACAGTTTTCCAATCTCGGTGGGACCGAATCAACAAACTCGGTCGGACCGAAAAGGTAAACCTAGTGACCGTTAGAGATTTTCGGTGGGACTGACATGCAACTCGGTAGGACCGATATGGTTAGGGTTTGGGCATAAAGTAATCTCGGTGAGACCGATTACACAAACTCGGTGAGACCGAGTTTGGTAATAAGCTAACCAGAGAGTTGGTCAGGCAAACTCGGTGGGACCGATTTGCTCTTTCGGTGAGACCGAAAAGTTACAAAAGGGAAACAAAGAGTTTACATTGCAATCTCGGTGGGACCGATTCGCTCTTTCGGTGAGACCGAAAAGTTACGAAAGGGAAACAGAGAGTTTGCAATCCCATCTCAGTGAGACCGAGATCCCTATCGGTAGAACCGAATTGCTAGGGTTTGGCAGTGGCTTATGACAAGTGAAACTCGATGGCGCCGAATAGAAAGAATCGGTAGGACCGAGTTTGGCTTAGGGTTTAGGTCATATGTGGATATGGGAAAGTAGTTGAGGGTTTTGGAGCATATCACTAAGCACATGAAGCAAAAGGCTCATTAAGCAACACCTCATCCCTCCTTGATAGTATTGGCTTTTCCTAAAGACTCAATGTGATCTTGGATCACTAAAATATAAAATGAAGAGTCTTGAGCTTTTGAGCTTGAGCCAATCCTTTGTCCTTAGCATTTTGAGGGTTCCACTTTCACATCCATGCCATGCCAATCATTGAGCTTTCCTGAAATAGTCATCTTGGAATAGCATTAGCTCAATGAGCTATATGTTGTTATGAATTACCAAAACCACCTAGGGATAGTTGCAACTTTCAATCTCCCCCTTTTTGGTAATTGATGACAACATATAGATCAAAGCTTCGACAAATGATAATAAGCATGAAATATATCGTCGCTTTGAGAAGTATGTGACAAGTAAGAGCTCCCCCTAATTTTGTGCATATTTAAAATATGCTTTGGACTGCAAATGCACAAAGAGTTAGAGTCATGGGTTACTCTTCCATGTCACATACATCTTGGTGGAGCGCTTAAAATGATAAGAATGAAATACATGCACTCATCACCAAGAATAGTGAATGATCACATAAGATAGATAAGATGATAATATTAAGCAAACATTAAGTGTAGCTTATGATCAAACACATGATCATCAATGTCTCACGAGCAATGACATAGTATCTCACACAAAAGCAAACAAAGTTTGAAAAACCACCAAATAAAACAAGAGAGAATAAAAGCAACACACTCTCTCGAAGCCTATGATCTATACATTTTCTCCCCCTTTGGCAACAAGTTACCAAAAAGTTCCTAGAAAATGCATAGTGCTAAGTCGACACTCAGGCTTGATCTTCAGGTGGTGGTGGAGTTCGGAGCACTCCAAGGACGAAGCCTTCTGTAGACGTGGTCGGAGTCGAGGCTGAAGTGGATGCTGGAGCTGGTGGAACTGAGGCTGTAGCTGGTGCAGACGTGGTGGCTCTGGGGTCAGCAACTGGCACTGCAGACGACCTCGGACCTCGTGGCACTCTGGCAAAGGCATCAGTTGTAGTCTTGCCTCTCCTCTCCTGCATGTCATCCTGGAGCTGCTCCACTGCAGTCTGAATCTCTGTCACTTTGACATCCAAGGCATAGAACTTTTGTTCCATGATCCTGTCTAAGCTTGCCTGGTTCTGAGTTAGGGTGGCTAGTCCTTGCTCAATCCGCAGGGTGGATGCAATCAAGTAACCAAGCTGATCTTGTTTGGTTTTCAGGAAATATTCAGATGCCTCCTCTTGAGTAGGCATCTTGGCAGCTTTCTCCTTCCTCGCCTTCTCCTTCTTGGCTTGTGCTTGGGCAGATGATGGCTCATTCTCAGTCATGACCACTTGATTATCTTCAAAGTCTGGACGGATGGGCAGGTGTTCCTTGTCCAATAAGTATATGCCCGTGCCCATCTTAGAGTTGATGATCTCCTCAATCTGTGGGGCATATCCACAGCTCCTCTTCTGGTCTGCTGTTGTCCTCTTGATTGTTTCAATCATAAGGCTCATGACTTTGAATTTCTGTGGCACATCAAAGATATGAAGCAAGTTGATCGCGTGGCCCCTGATCATCTTGTGATCTCCAGACTTGGGCAATAGGGTGTGCCTAAGAATCCAGTTGATGGTTGGCAGCCCTGACAGAAGATAGTGTACTGAGCCAAACTTGAACGTATCGAGTGCTTCATTTGGAATTTCCTTGTACATGTTTGACATTGAGTTGTGGTCTGTAACATCCCAAATTTTCAATTTGGAATGTTATACATTAGATCATCATGCATATCATATTTTATTTTGCCTTTGGTTTCGATCCTAGAAAATCCTAAGCAACTCAAGGACCCACGGAGAGAGTTGGGGATTTCGTTATTTACATATTTGAGTTTTCTCAAATTATGTAAACAAGATCATTTGATTTTATTTATTTTATCATCAATTATTTCTATTACAAAAATATGAGAGAGGGAATAAAATGACTTTCCCAAAATATAGAAATATTGAGGATTTAATAAAAAAATCAAATAAGTTTTATTTCGGGGTTTTTTGGTATTTTTAATTGAATTTAGGAAAAATGCGCGTTTTTCAAAGTTGTAGTTTGGGCCCAGATAAATGTTCACTTTATGGGGCTTGATTTTAGAAACCCGGCAAAATTTATTTCGTGATTTTTGGAGTCCGTTTAGTATTTCTTTTTATTTTTATTCCGAGCAGAATTATTTTAAAAAAAACCCGGAACCGACTACGGGCCGTACTCGGCCAGGACTCCCTGGCCGGGGCCTTTATAAGCCGCCCGAGGCCCGAGCCGAGAGAGAGCCCAGCCGCCGCCGCCTAACGCTAGCCCCGCCCCAGCCGCCGCCGGAGTTGCGCGCCGCCCGAGGTTCGCCGCTGCCTCGTTTTCCGTGCTGTTTAAAAAAATCTGTTCATCGTTTTTCTTTTTCGTCGGATTTTTTGCGGTTATTTTCTGATCGCGATTTCTGATCCGATTTTCATCTTAGTATAACTTTTCGCTCGTTTATCGGAATCAGGCGATTCAAGCACCTGGAGTTTCGTCTCGAAACCCTCTTTCTGAATAATCAACTTAAACATGTTTTTGCTACTGTAAAATTTGCCCTAGATCCAGATTACTAGAACGAAGTTGTTTTCTTTCGCCGTTTGATTTCTTTTGCTTCGTTTCGATTTGATTCTTTTTGCAAACCAGGGTTCTTAAGTTGAACTTTCTGGTTAGATCTTCTATTTGAGTTTTACCTGTGCATTAGATGAGTACTTATTGTATGCTTGTTGTTTGTCTGCGATAGAATACCTGGAGTGCGCCGCCTATTACTTCGAATCTCTAGGTTACGCAGATCATCAGCAAGGCAAGTAACACTTTGATCATACCTTTTCTACAACCCAGTTTTATTGCATTAGATCAATCTTCACACATTGCATGATTAGGATCTAATTAAATTGTGGGATGGGAAGTAGATGAGGTAGTACCTATTACCTGTTTATTATCAAACCTTTGGGAGTTACTTCTACGTTTGCTTATTATGCCATGCTATGCTAGTAGACGTGGATTGGGTGAGTGATATCCATGACAGATGTGAGATTGATAATTAAGGGTTTATCTAAGGTGGCAACCTAACACACATCTGGGTGGATTGAGGCACCTGGGGTTTCCAGGACTTGCCTGTTTTTATTTGGACCGCCACCCAGGCCCAAAGGGATCATGAGATTATTCATACTAGAAACTTCCGTGTGCAGCCACAAGCCATTATGGGCTCTGGCATAGTTGACTAAGTTGTGCGAACTCTTACAGGGTAGACTAGCAGATGTAGGGGAAAGTAGGTGTACCGGTCTATCCGTCGTAAGGTGCTAGCGCTTCTGAAAGACTGTGTCTCGGTCATCCGTCTTCTCAAACACCCTGTAGTGCGAGAAACCAAACGGAGGCGATCGAGTCTTGTGGGGAAAAGTGCGCAAACCTCTGCAGAGTGTAACAAACTAATCATGGTTAGCCGTGTCCCCGGTTATGGACATCTTGAGTATCTAGTACCTGGATTATCATGTGAATCTCAACATGTTACTCTAAATTAATTTTGTGGGGTTTTTAATGATGTTACTTAATTGGGATTGAGAATGCTGTCAACCATTATCAATGTTTAACAACCACCATGATAGTAATTAATTTTATTCCTTTGAAATAGGGAAAAATTGGCTTTACGCAAAAACTGTAACCATAGAGCTTTCCACCAGCCAAATATGCATATAGTATAGCTGTTGCATTCCATTACTCTCTATGTGTTACCTTGCCAGCATATTCCATGTGCTGACCCATTTTTGGGCTGCAATGTTAATGTTGCAGACTTTTCAGACGACGATTGAGGAGTTTTAGGTCGTGGTTCTATACTCAGTGATGCCGTTGGAGTTGATGGACTCACTTATCTTCCAAGCCTTCCGCTGTTATCGTTATTAGATGGCCTTAAGCCATATTTATTGTAATAAGTTCTCTTTTGAGACACTTGATGTAATAAGTGTGTGATTGCTACTCTGCTATAAATCCTCCGAGTACTGTGTGGTGTCAGCATTACTGATCCAGGGATGACACCGGAGCACAGAGATCAGACTGTTTGATGTCTGGTCACCACAGAGATGGTATCAGAGCACAGCTGACTGTAGGACACGACCACTAAGCTAAAGACCTAGATCACTACTCACTCTCTTCTCTTCTGACTTCTCATCTTTTCTACTCTTTAGGATGGCGGATGCAAGGAACAAGTTCACCCAATCGGATGAAGATACACCCTTTGGACGCTACTTGAAGGAAGTCACTAGATACCTGAACATAGGAGTACCAAGCTTCACGGGAACCTACAACGCCACTTTACCTGAAGAAGAGCGCTGGATGATTCAAGTTCAAGTTCCAGGAAGGACGCTCATGCCAGTCACTGAGCCCATAGATTTTTCTTTTGATGCACCAACTTGGAGTCTAGGAAAGAGCATGGCAGCCTACATCGCCATGGGACGCATTGGAGAAATCTACCGCAAGGATCTCAAGGATACTATCTACCAAATTTGTGGACGCCGAGATGAACACTGGGAGATGATCAGCACCAGGAAAGATAGATCAATTGCAGCTTTTATCCAGGAGTTAAACCAGCACATTCGACGACAGGAGAATCAGATGTGTGCCGACATGATAGATCTGAAGAAGGCTAAGACTAGAATCAAGGAACTAGAGGAAGAACTCAAGGCTACACGCAAAGATTATGAAGAAGAAATTGAAGTATTGGTGGAGAAGAATGACGATCTAATTAAGAAGATTGGAATATTTATGGGAGGCCCAACACCAGTAGATGAAGACGAAGAACCCAAGGAGATTAGTCCGGACGACTACATCATCATTGACGGCACCGACTCGGAGCAAGATAGTAGCGATGATGACTATGTGGAAGAAGCAGGAGCCGATATCATGGAGTCTACAACCGTAGAATATTTCTAGTAGACCACCTCATCAGTAGTAGTAGTCCACCATGTAAATATAGTAGTCTGAGCACTTTTGCGATAGTTAGATCGATTGTATGCCTTTGTTTGATTGAATGAAGTGAATTGTGTGCTTTTGCCTCATGTGCATATGGGTAGTGTTTTCTCTTTAGACCCCCTCTATTCTTATATCTCATCTTTTCTAAACCCTCAGATGCCTCCGAGACGTGACCCCGGATTTGCCTTTCCGCCGGAGCTCACCCAGTTGATCCAGCAGCAGAACACCTTGATGCAGTTGCTAGTTCAAAATCAGAATCAAGGGAACAACAACAACAACCCACCACCACCACCACCACCACCTGTTAGCCCGTTTTCTTAGGCTGAATCCGTCGGTGTTTTCCAGTAGTACCGAGCCGATAGTAGCAGATGATTGGCTCCGCAAGATAGCTAGGGAGTTGACCACAGCAGGATGCGCAGATGCGGAGAAGGTGAAGTTTGCCGCACATCAGTTAGAAGGACTCGCAGCATCTTGGCGGGAGAATTTCACAGCCACCTTCCCAGTCGACACTGTCACATGGGACCAGTTTCAGCAGGCTTTTCGTACTGCCCATGTTTCAGCAGGAGCAATGGCCATGAAGAAGCGTGAGTTTCATAACTTGCGCCAAGGAGGACGGACAGTTGGCCAGTATGTGGAGGAGTTTAGTAAGCTAGCACGTTATGCCCCAGATGACGTTGCTACAGATGCAGCTAAGCAGGAAAAATTCCTGGAAGGACTGAATGATGAGTTGAGTATGCAGTTGATGGTAGCCACCTTCAACAACTACCAGGAGTTGGTAGATCGTACTCTTATGATTGAAGGGAAGCAGCAGCAAATTGAGAACCGCAAGAGGAAGTATGGACAAGGAAAGTATAATTCAGGAGCTCAGCAGAAGCCTCGTTTTACCCCTAGACCGGGAGGACAATTTCAGCATACCCATGCAGTAGGTAGCTCGCACAATCACAATGGCACCAAGAATGGTAATGGGAATGGGGGAAGCAATGGCCAGAACCGCAGCACCCCATCAACCCCAGCCAAGAAGGACTTGAGCCACGTCACTTGCTATAAGTGTTCGAAGCCAGGACATTATGCAAATGACTGTCCTGAAGGACAAAACGGCAATGGAAGCTCTGGAAAGAAGCCGAACCCTTTCAACAGGGGACAGGTGAACCACGTTAATGTGGAGGAGGTTGAAGCTCAACCCGATGCAGTAATAGGTAAGTTTTTGGTTAAGTCATTTACTGCACTCGTTCTTTTTGATACTGGTGCATCGCATTCATACATATCAAGGGGATTTGTGGAAAAGTATAGCCTGCCCACTAGGATTCTTAAAACACCTATGCTAGTAAGCTCACCAGGAGCGGAGTACATGGCCAGTCAAGGATGTTTTCAAGTGCCATTAAGTATAGGAAGGCATGTTTTCCTAACGGATTTAATTATTTTGGAATCCCAAGGTCTGGATGTGATTCTTGGTATGGATTGGCTGTTGATGTATGGAGGAAACATCGATTGCGCCAGTAAGACAATTTTGCTCACAACGCCAGAAGGAAGAAGGATCAAGTATGTATCCCGACATGCGCCAAACAGGACACAAGTAAATTCCTTATCAGGAGTTGTGCATGAGGAAGTACCAGTGGTAAAGGATTTTCCTAATGAATTTCCCGAAGAGTTGCCAGGCATGCCACCGGATGGAGACATTGAGTTTTTGATTGAGCTTTTGCCAGGCACTGGGCCAATATCGAAGAGACCATATAGGATGCCAGCAAAAGATTTGGTGGAAATTAAGAAGCAGATTAAGGAGTTACTGGATAAGGGATATATTCGCCCAAGTTCTTCGCCTTGGGGATCACCAGTACTTCTAGTGGAGAAGAAGGATGGATCGTTAAGGATGGTTGTTGACTATCGAGGATTGAATGAAGTAACAATCAAGAACAAGTACCCGCTACCAATGATCAATGATCTGTTTGATCGATTGCAAGGAGCTAAAGTGTTTTCCAAGATCGATTTGCGATCAGGATACCATCAGTTGAAGATTCGAGAACAGGATATACCTAAGACAGCTTTTACCACAAGATATGGACTGTATGAGTATACCGTTATGTCATTTGGACTGACTAACGCGCCTGCCTATTTTATGAACATGATGAACAAAGTGTTTATGGAGTTTTTGGATAAGTTCGTCGTAGTGTTCATTAATGATATCCTGGTATATTCGAAGAATGAAGAGGAGCATAAGGAGCATTTGCGTTTGGTACTTGGAAAGCTCAGAGAACACCAATTATACGCCAAGTTCAGCAAATGTGAATTTTGGTTGAAGGAAGTAGGATTCCTCGGACACGTTATATCTGGAGAAGGTGTAGCAGTTGATCCCGCTAAAGTTGAAACCGTGACCAAGTGGGAAGCACCAACAACAGTTGGAGAGATCCGGAGTTTTCTTGGACTCGCAGGATACTACCGTAGATTTATTGAGAATTTCTCAAAGATTGCAAAACCTATGACGGAGTTGCTGAAGAAGGATGCTAAGTTCAAATGGACTGAGGAGTGTGAGGCTAGTTTCCAGGAGTTGAAGAAACACTTGGTTACCTCACCAGTGTTGATTTTGCCAGATCAAACCAAGGATTATGAGGTGTATTGCGACGCTTCACGTCGAGGACTTGGAGCAGTGCTTATGCAGGAAGGAAGAGTTGTTTCGTATGCTTCACGACAACTGAAGCCCCACGAATTGAATTATGCTACGCATGATTTGGAGTTAGCAGCCGTAGAGCATGCAATGAAGACATGGAGACATTTCCTCATTGGAAATCATTGTGAGGTGTACACGGATCATAAGAGTTTGAAGTACATTTTCACGCAGAAGGAGTTGAACCTCAGACAAAGGAGATGGTTGGAGCTCATCAAGGATTATGATATGAGATTGCATTATCATCCCGGGAAAGCTAATGTAGTAGCTGATGCATTAAGCCGCAAGAGCCATGTCAATACGTTAATGACGGGAGAAATACCCAAGGAGTTAGCAGAAAATTTTCGTGAACTATGTTTGGAAATAGTTCCAAGAGGCTATGTAGCAGCATTGGAGATTCAGTCAACATTGATGGACAGAATCAGAGAAGCTCAGAAATTTGACAAGGAGATTGCTTCCATAAAGGAGAAGATGAAAGAAGGAAAAGCTAAAGGATTTCGTGAGGATGAGCACGACACCCTATGGTTTGAAGACTGTGTTTATGTACCCAATAACCCGGAAATCAGAAAGTTGATTTTGCAAGAGGCACATGATTCACCATATTCGATTCACCCAGGAAATACCAAGATGTATTTGGATTTGAAGGATATTTTCTGGTGGACCGGAATGAAAAAGGATATTGCGGAGTATGTAGCAGTTTGTGACGTATGTCAGAGAGTAAAAGCAGAGCATCAGAAGCCAGCAGGATTGTTGCAACCATTGCCGATACCCGAATGGAAGTGGGATAAGTTAGGCATGGATTTTATCACGGGATTACCAAGGACTCGTTCAGGCTGTGACTCGATTTGGGTTGTAGTTGATCGATTGACGAAGGTAGCTCATTTCATCCCAGTAAAGACCACTTACACCAGTGCTAAGTTGGCAAAGATATACATGACCAGGATCGTATGTTTGCATGGAGTTCCGAGGAGCATCGTATCAGATAGAGGAACCCAGTTTACCTCAAAGTTCTGGAAGCAGTTGCATGAGACTTTGGGTACTAGGATAGAATTTAGTACAGCTTTTCACCCGCAGACAGATGGACAGACCAAGAGAGTCAATCAGATTTTGGAGGATATGCTGAGAGCTTGTGCGCTAGATTATGGATCTAGTTGGGACGATAATTTGCCATATGCAGAGTTCTCTACAATAATAGCTATCAGACCAGTTTGAAGATGGCACCTTTCGAAGCTTTGTACGGAAGGAGGTGCAGGGCACCGTTGTCATGGGACGAAGTTGGAGACCGTCAGTTGTTTGGACCAGATCTGATTAAAGAGTCTGAACAGAAGGTGAAGTTGATTCGCGATAGGCTCAAGGTAGCCCAGTCCAGGCAGAAGAGCTACGCAGATTCTAAACGCAAGGAGACAGTTTACGAAGTTGGAGACAGAGTTTATCTTCGAGTATCCCCACTTTGAGGGATTAAGCACTTTGGAGTTAAGGGGAAGTTAGCGCCACGATTTGTAGGACCATATCGAGTTTTGGAGCGTATGGGAGAAGTGGCCTACAAGTTGGAATTGCCAGAAGTATTGGCAGGAGTGCATGATGTGTTCCACGTTTCTCAGTTGAATAGTGTCACGCAGAGATGGCTGACATACCCTTGAGAGACACAGTGCCATTAGAAGCAATTCGGTTGGATAACAATTTGACCTATGAGGAAAAACCAGTCAAGATTCTTGAGTTTGCCAGCCGAGTTACTCGTAGCAAGGTTATCAAGTTTTGCAAAGTTCAGTGGAGCCACCACACGGAGGATGAAGCCACCTGGGAGCGAGAGGAAGGTTTGCTCAAAGACCACCCTCACCTATTTTCTAGCCAACCCGAATCTCGAGGGCGAGATTCATCTTAAGGGGGGGTAGGTTTGTAACATACCAAATTTTCAATTTGGAATGTTATACATTAGATCATCATGCATATCATATTTTATTTTGCCTTTGGTTTCGATCCTAGAAAATCCTAAGCAACTCAAGGACCCACGGAGAGAGTTGGGGATTTCGTTATTTACATATTTGAGTTTTCTCAAATTGTGTAAACATGATCATTTGATTTTATTTATTTTATCATCAATTATTTCTATTACAAAAATATGAGAGAGGGAATAAAATGACTTTCCCAAAATATAGAAATATTGAGGATTTAATAAAAAAATCAAATAAGTTTTATTTCGGAGTTTTTCAGTATTTTTAATTGAATTTAGGAAAAATGCGCGTTTTTCAAAGTTGTAGTTTGGGCCCAGATAAATGTTCACTTTATCAGGCTTGATTTTAGAAACCCGGCAAAATTTATTTCGTGATTTTTGGAGTCCGTTTAGTATTTCTTTTTATTTTTCTTCCGAGCGGAATTATTTAAAAAAAACCCGGAACCGACTACGGGCCGTACTCGGCCAGGACTCCCTGGCCTGGGCCTTTATAAGCCGCCCGAGGCCCGAGCCGAGAGAGAGCCCAGCCGCCGTCGCCTAACCCTAGCCCCGCCCCAGCCGCCGCCGCCGCCGCCGCCCCAGCCGCCGCCGCCGGAGTTGCGCGCCGCCCGAGGTTCGCCGCCACCTCGTTTTCCGTGCTGTTTAAAAAAAATTCTGTTCGTCGTTTTTCTTTTTCGTCAGATTTTTCGCGTTTATTTTCTGATCGCGATTTCTGATCCGATTTTCGTCTTAGTATAACTTTTCGCTCGTTTATCGGAATCAGGCGATTCAAGCGCCCGGAGTTTCGTCTCGAAACCCTCTTTCCGAATAATCAACTTAAACATGTTTTTGCTACTGTAAAATTTGCCCTAGATCCAGATTACTAGAATGAAGTTGTTTTCTTTCGCCGTTTGATTTCTTTTGCTTCGTTCGATTTGATTCTTTTTGCAAACCAGGGTTCTTAAGTTGAACTTTCTGGTTAGATCTTCTATTTGAGTTTTACCTGTGCATTAGATGAGTACTTATTGTATGCTTGTTGTTTGTCTGCGATAGAATACCCGGAGTGCGCCGCCTGTTACTTTGAATCTCTAGGTTACGCGGATCATCAGCAAGGCAAGTAACACTTTGATCATACCTTTTCTACAACCCAGTTTTATTGCATTAGAATAATCTTCACACATTGCATGATTAGGATCTAATTAAATTGTGGGATGGGAAGTAGATGAGGTAGTACCTATTACCTGTTTATTATCAAACCTTTGGGAGTTACTTCTACGTTTGCTTATTATGCCATGCTATGCTAGTAGACGTGGATTGGGTGAGTGATATCCATGACAGATGTGAGATTGATAATTAAGGGTTTATCTAAGGTGGCAACCTAACACACATCTGGGTGGATTGAGGCACCTGGGGTTTCCAGGACTTGCCTGTTTTTATTTGGACCGCCACCCAGGCCCAAAGGGATCATGAGATTATTCATACTAGAAACTTCCGTGTGCAGCCACAAGCCATTATGGGCTCTGGCATAGTTGACTAAGTTGTGCGAACTCTTACAGGGTAGACTAGCAGATGTAGGGGAAAGTAGGTGTACCGGTCTATCCGTCGTAAGGTGCTAGCGCTTCTGAAAGACTGTGTCTCGGTCATCCGTCTTCTCAAACACCCCGTAGT